>NC_066532.1:14782882-14972882 GCF_024679095.1 Eriocheir sinensis | reverse complement strand
AGCGGGCTTTTTTTTATTATTATTGTTTCCTTTTTTGCGCCCTTGAGCTGTCTCCTTTGTTGTAAAAAAAACAACAAAAAAAAAAAAACATACAGGAGAAACACTGCAAGAAAAACGTAGAAAAAAGATCCCATATCGTTTTGTTTCCTTTTTTGCGTCCTTGAGCTGTCTCCTTTGTTGTTAAAAAAAAAAGAAAAAAAAAAAAAACAGACAGGAGAAACACTGCAAGAAAAACGTAGAAAAAAAGATCCCATATCGTTTTCTTTCCTATTTCTTCCCTTTGATCTACTTTCGTTACCGTAGAAAATCAGATAGTAATGTTCTGGAATTCGCTATATACCGCTCACTGAATCGCCCCCCTCGCCCCCGACCTGCAATTTTCACATCTAACTCTCCATAGTAAGTACACGTTCGCATCATGTCATTACCGAAGTGAATCGCTCCCCGAGGCACGTTATGGCCCTTCCCTCAGACGCTCCCCCCCCCCCCCCCACACACACACACATCAGCTATTTCCAGACGCCCAAAAGAATATATCAGTCGGGTTCCTGTGCGTGTGTTTCTAGGTTCACGGTACAGAGAAAGGGTCAGACTACCACCAGGGTCATAAAACTACCCCTGGAAATGCTCAGAACTCCCCCGAAAGCCTTGTCAAATATGTGCATCTAGGTTCATGGTACAGAGGAAGGGTCACACTACCCCAGGAAATGCTCAGAACTCCCCCGAAAGCCTTGTCAAATGCGTGTTTCTTTGGTTCATAGCACGGAGGAAGGGTCAGACTACCACCAGGGTCATAAAACTACCCCTGGAAATGCTCAGAACTCCCCCGAAAGCCTTGTCAAATATGAGTGCTTGGGCGCGGAAATGTTTAAGAATAAGGCGCTTGATGGCCCTGCGTGGCACCTGCTGCTGCCGCCACGCTCTGGTTGGCGCGGCACAATTATGGTGATCAGCGACACTTACCGGGGAAAACGCGTCAACTTACGGTTTCTAATTACAGTGTTTACGCCCGATGCTATCTTAGTGAACCGTGACGTTGGCGATGATGGCGCAGTAACACAATATCAACCGGGATTTCTTTCTCTTTTTATCGTTTTAGGCTATACAGGGAAAGGAGGGAAAGGAAGCAACACTATATCAACACTACACTTGATGGCAGGGAAAGGAAGCAACACTATATCAACACTACACTTGATGGCAGGGAAAGGAAGCAACACTATATCAACACTACACTCGATGGCAGGGAAAGGAAGCAACACTATATCAACACTACACTCGATGGCAGGGAAAGGAAGCAACACTTTTTCAACACTACGCTCGATGGCAGGAAAAGGAAGCAACACTATATCAACACTACACTCGATGGCAGGGAAAGGAAGCAACACTATATCAACACTACACTCGATGGCAGGGAAAGGAAGCAACACTGTATCAACACTACACTCGATGGCAGGGAAAGGAAGCAACACTATATCAACACTACACTCGATGGCAGGGAAAGGAAGCAACACTATATCAACACTACACTCGATGGCAGGGAAAGGAAGCAACACTATATCAACACTACGCTCGATGGCAGGAAAAGGAAGCAACACTATATCAACACTACACTTGATGGCAGGGAAAGGAAGCAACACTGTATCAACACTACACTCAATGGCAGGGAAAGGAAGCAACACTATATCAACACTACACTTGATGGCAGGGAAAGGAAGCAACACTATATCAACACTACACTTGATGGCAGGGAAAGGAAGCAACACTATATCAACACTACACTCGATGGCAGGGAAAGGAAGCAACACTATATCAACACTCTACACTCGATGGCAGGGAAAGGAAGCAACACTACATCAACACTACACTGATGGCAGGAAAGGAAGCAACACTATATCAACACTCTACACTTGATGGCAGGGAAAGGAAGCAACACTATATCAACACTCTACACTCGATGGCAGGGAAAGGAAGCAACACTATATCAACACTACACTCGATGGCAGGGAAAGGAAGCAACACTATATCAACACTCTACACTTGATGGCAGGGAAAGGAAGCAACACTATATCAACACTCTACACTCGATGGCAGGGAAAGGAAGCAACACTATATCAACACTACACTCGATGGCAGGGAAAGGAAGCAACACTATATCAACACTACACTCGATGGCAGGGAAAGGAAGCAACACTATATCAACACTACACTCGATGGCAGAGAAAGGAAGCAACACTATATCAACACTCTACACTTGATGGCAGGGAAAGGAAGCAACACTATATCAACACTACACTCAATGGCAGGGAAAGGAAGCAACACTATATCAACACTACACTCAATGGCAGGGAAAGGAAGCAACACTATATCAACACTACACTTGATGGCAGGGAAAGGAAGCAACACTATATCAACACTACACTTGATGGCAGGGAAAGGAAGCAACACTATATCAACACTACACTTGATGGCAGGGAAAGGAAGCAACACTATATCAACACTACACTTGATGGCAGGGAAAGGAAGCAACACTATATCAACACTACACTTGATGGCAGGGAAAGGAAGCAACACTATATCAACACTACACTTGATGGCAGGGAAAGGAAGCAACACTATATCAACACTACACTTGATGGCAGGGAAAGGAAGCAACACTATATCAACACTACACTCGATGGCAGGGAAAGGAAGCAACACTATATCAACACTACACTCGATGGCAGGGAAAGGAAGCAACACTATATCAACACTACACTTGATGGCAGGGAAAGGAAGCAACACTATATCAACACTACACTCAATGGCAGGGAAAGGAAGCAACGGTATATCAACACTACACTTGATGGCAGTGAACGGAAGCAACACTAGATCAACACTAAACATGATGGCAGGGAAAGGAAGCAACACTATATCAACACTACACTTGATGGCAGGGAAAGGAAGCAACACTATATCAACACTACACTTGATGGCAGGGAAAGGAAGCAACACTATATCAACACTACACTCGATGGCAGGGAAAGGAAGCAACACTATATCAACACTACACTCAATGGCAGGGAAAGGAAGCAACACTATATCAACACTCTACACTCGATGGCAGGGAAAGGAGGGAAAGGAAGCAACACTATATCAACACTACACTCGATGGCAGAGAAAGGAAGCAACACTATATCAACACTCTACACTCGATGGCAGAGAAAGGAAGCAACACTATATCAACACTCTACACTTGATGGCAGGGAAAGGAGGGAAAGGAAGCAACACTATATCAACACTACACTCGATGGCAGAGAAAGGAAGCAACACTATATCAACACTCTACACTCAATGGCAGGGAAAGGAGGGAAAGGAAGCAACACTATATCAACACTACACTTGATGGCAGGGAAAGGAGGGAAAGGAAGCAACACTATATCAACACTACACTTGATGGCAGGGAAAGGAGGGAAAGGAAGCAACACTATATCAACACTACACTCGATGGCAGGGAAAGGAAGCAACACTATATCAACACTCTACACTCGATGGCAGGGAAAGGAGGGAAAGGAAGCAACACTACGTCAACACTACTCTCGATGGCAGGGAAAGGAGGGAAAGGAAGCAACACTACATCAACACTACTCTCGATGGCACTTTCTAGCAGTGTTGTATGGCTTCGTAGTGCGTAGAATCAGGATGGTGTCGCTATAGGCTTTTGTTTCCGCCGAATGATAGTGAATCTTAACCCGTCCGCTGCGATTGGCACGGATTTCGCCTTCACTGGTAGCTTGGTAACATATAGTCCCAGGTCTTTCTCTGCCCCTGTGGTGGTATACTGGTATGCTGGATATCCCCTCCCAAGGCACATAACTTTACATTTTTCTTTATTGAATTGTAGCAGCCACTTTTTGTTCCATTCCTGTAGCTTGGTGAGGTATGACTGTAGGAAATCCACACTCAAGGGGTTAATGTGGATAGCGGAGGCGCGGGAACCCTCAATATCAACCGTTCTGGAAACACGCGATAACGGCGCTCATTTTGCGTTTCCAGCCGGCGTTTCATAATTACAGGAGGCAGGGTTTCTTTTCTTTTCGTCCAGCCTATAGCTTCGGTAGGCTATCTTGGTAGGCCTCGTTTCTCATTTCTTCTTTCATTCAGTTCAAATTGACCTCTCTTTCGGCCACCTCTTTGGATTCTTTTTAGGAGCAGCGAGTAGCGGGCTTTTTTTTTATTATTGTTTCCTTTTTTTGTGCCCTTGAGCTGTCTCCTTTGTTGTAAAAAAAAATAGTTTGAGCCCTATCGCATTTTCTTTGTTTTCTTATCCGCTTCGTTTCTTGTTTTCTTTATTTTCCTTTCATTCAGGTCTTGCTTCTCTCTCTTCCTCGACTCCTGCTCGCAATGTCGAAGGCAAGTGTTTCATAGAGGCGCCATCTTGCTAGGCTCATGCTGTCTCCTGGAGCTCAACTTTATCCTCTTCAGAGAGTTAACCAAAGTCCGTGTTGACAGGAGGCGAGTAGCGTTTTATTTATTTATTTATTTATTTATTTATTTATTTTTGTTTTGTTTTGTTTTGTTTTTTGTGTGTGTGTGTGCCCTTGAGCTGTCATGTGGGTATAGTCTTACGCCATTCGGTGATGACTGGAAATTGTCAGCTGTCATTGGCGGGGAGGACTCGAACCCTGGTGCCTTCAGGACGCCTCGCCGGCACGCTGGTTAGGTCAGGTCAGGTTAGGTCGGGTCAGGTTCATTGTGGCACTATTGGTAACGCCTCAGTGGTGTATGGCAGCCCTTCGCTCCCTCGGCAGGTCTGGAGGGTGCGGCAAATAAGGGTCTCACGCGAGGATGTGATTTACGGCGGCTTGTAAATAAGTTGTAGGGGGAAAAGGTGATGGTGGTGGTGGTGGTGGTTGTCGTGATGGAAAAAAAGGGGAGTGTGTGCGTGTGTGTGTGTGTGTGTGTGTGAACGAAATGCGGTACTGTCACGAAATCGCCCATGCTCACACTCAGATCCCTCTAATTATATGTTTCTCTCTCTCTCTCTCTCTCTCTCTCTCTCTATCTCTCTATCTATCTATCTCTATTTATCTATATCTCTACTACTACTACCACTACTACCACCACCACTACTATTACTACTACTACTACTACTACTACTACAACACCCAAAACTTAGCACGAAATCCGACAGCAAGAGATATATAGTAGTTGAACTCATAACTCTGTGTGTGTGTGTGTGTGTGTGTGTGTGTGTGTGTGTGTGTGTGTTGCAGCAGTAGCACGTCCCAGGCACTGTACATTCCGCCATGGGGTTCCCTTGGGAGTCTCCTCCATACAAGGTATCGATTGTGTGTGTGTGTGTAAGGAGTGCGTCTCGACCCCCCCCCCCCCTCTCTCTCTCTCTCTCTCTCTCTCTCTCTCTCTCTCTCTCTCTCTCTCTAAATATGTACGTATATATGTTTTTTCTTGTGTTTTTAGATTTATTTTTTTGCGTTCATTCATTCTTTTTCCTTCTACTTTATATTTGGATTCATTTTCCTGTTCAGTCATTCATTCTTTTTTCCTCATTTTCCTTCCCCAGCTCAAACACACACACACACACACACACACACACACACACACACACACACACACACCACCTACAACTCGTACTGTACAGGGAAGGAAATCGGTTAAGTTCTTGTATTCGGTGACATCACGTTCGATAAGATAGCGTGAATGACTGGGCCTCAGATACGATAAGGAGGGTTCTGACTGTGTAGGAGGCAAGATTACAACGCTGTAGCTCTTGACGTTGTTGTTATTTGTTATTGTTGTTATTTGTAGAGATGGTTGTAGTATAGTAGTAGTAGTAGTAGTAGTAGTAACGACAATGGTTACTACTTACTACTGCAACTTCTTCTTCTTCTTCTTCTTTTGACATCTGACCAGAGAGAGAGAGAGAGAGAGAGAGAGAGAGAGAGAGAGAGAGAGGAGGGTAATGAGAGAAGAAAAAAGAAAGATGAAAGGAGGGATAGAAAGAGGAGGAAGAGGAAGAAAGAAGGGAGATGAAACGAGGAATGAGAGAGAGAGAGAGAGAGAGAGAGAGAGAGAGAGAGAGAGAGAGAGAGAGAGAGAGAGAGAGAGAGAGAGAGAGAGAGAGAGAGAGAGAGAGAGAGAGATACCACCACCAGTTTTTTTATATATATATTTTCTCCAAAGTTTGTTGAGGAAAAAAGTTTTGGACCCGCGAAGGAAAACTCTCACAAAATGGAGGAGAAAGGAGATGGGAGGAAGAATTCTCTCTCTCTCTCTCTCTCTCTCTCTCTCTCTCTCTCTCTCTCTCTCTTTTCTCATTTTCTCATTGTTTTCCTTCCTTCCTTTCTCTTTTATTTATCTTCCTCTTTCTCTTTTCTTTCCTCTTTTCCTTTACGATTCTCTCTCTCACACACACACACACACACACACACACACACACACACACACACACACAGCTAACCATTCATTATATTATCAAGCACAGGAATTGGGTCACGCAGTTCATAATCTTCCTTAATTGATAGTTGCCCCTTCCTTGTCTTCATTCATTCATACTACTACTACTACTACTACTACTACAGCTTATCATCCTTATCACATTGTATTCTCCTCTTTTCCACCCTTAACTATAGCAAAATACATCAATAAGTAACGATTTTGACAAGAACTGTAATTGTATACCGTTATTTGTTAGAGTACGATAGTTTTTTGGGTGTGAGATTGATATATGCAATGTTCTGAGTACGGGAATCTGGCCTATAGCAAAATACATCAATAAGTAACGATTTTGATAAGAACTTTAATTGTACATCGTTATTTGTGAGAGTACGATAGTTTTTTGGGTGTGAGATTGATATATGTTATGTTCTGAGTACGGGAATCTGGCCTATAGCAAAACACATCAATAAGTAACGATTTCGACAAGAACTTTAATTGTACATCGTTATTTGTGAGAGTACGATAGTTTTTTGGGTGTGAGATTGATATATGCAATGTTCTGAGTACGGGAATCTGGCCTATAGCAAAATACATCAATAAGTAACGATTTTGATAAGAACTTTAATTGTACATCGTTATTTGTGAGAGTACGATAGTTTTTTGGGGTGTGAGATTGATATATGCAATGTTCTGAGTACGGGAATCTGGCAACACTGACTTTAACACCGTGGATATACTACACTTCATGCGGCGTTCCTTCACCTCCTCCTCCTCCTCCTCTCTCGTCGGCGGTGTTATTAGAGCCAGGCGCCGCTTTTGTGGGCGGGTGAGGCATTGCAGGTGGTCACGCTCCCTGCTCCTGTTCCTTCCCGGCCGTCCCTGTGTTGTGTTCCGGACCTTGGCGTGACGTGTAGAGAGACTGCCACGCCTACCTAACTCTCACTCCACCTCACTCTGTCTGTCTGTCTGTCTCGTCTTCAGCCGTTACCGGAGTGGGAAGCGAAGTGTTACTGCCTTACCCTTCTCTCTGTTGGTTGACGCTTCTTCTCCCGGTTGAATCTTCTTCCGGTTGACCCTTCTTCTCCCGGTTGACTCTTCTTCTCCCGGTTGACCCTTCTTCTCCCGGTTGCCACTCCAGATGCAATGTCGTAGGTTTGGGTTGTTTGTGGTTGTTTCTAAGCCTCGAAATGTTAAGGAATTTGGATCCAGAAAGCTTACAGTTACTGCCTTGCCTTTCTCTTGGTTGACTCCTCTTCCCCCGCCTCGGTTGTCACTCCAGATGCAATATCGTAAATTTGGGTTGTTTGTGGTGGTTTCCAAGCCCCGAACTGTAAGGGAATATGGACATAGAAGTGTACTGTTGCTTCTTTGCCTTTCTCTTGGTTGCCTCTTCTTCCCCCGCCTCGGTTGTCACTCCAGATGCAATATCGTAAGTTTGGGTTGTTTGTGGTGGTTTCCAAGCCCCAAAATGTTAGGGAATATGGACCCAGAAAGCTTACTGTAATAGCCTCGCCTTCCTCTCCCTTGGTTGCCTCATCTCCTGGCTTGGGTGTCGTATGGAAATGGTGGTTGAACTGAACTGTGGGTTATGATATAGGCCTTGCATACTTGTGGCTTGAGTGTGATCGTCTCCTAAAACAGTGGGTCTCTTGTGCAACCTCCAAGTCCCTCGGTCTTGTACAACGCTAGCTGGTCAAGTCCTGCGGGTTGATTTAGTCACTCGCTTTATGATACACCTCTTCGTCCATAGGGTTTATATAGGGCGGTGGTGAGCGTCGTTGTAATGTCCTTCAGCCTTGTCGAACGCTAGCTGATCAGTCCCATAGGAAGGTGGGTTAACTTATACCTTTTATGATACAGTTTTTCGTTCGGTTTATAAATATGGTGGTGAGTGTGGTTGTCTCTTTTAGTACTTCAGCTTTCTTTACCTTTCACCTCTTCCCCACCCAATCCCTATCTCTTCCCCACCCCCCCTTTTCTATCTTCCCCTATGCTTCCTTAACCTTCCCCATCCCCCTCTTCCGTCTCTTCCCCTATACTTCCTTTGCCCTCCTCATCCCCTCTTCAATCTCTTTCCCTATCCTTCCTCAATCTTTCCCATTCCCCTCTTCAATCTCTTCCCCTATCCTTCCTCAATCTTTCCCATTCCCCTCTTTCATCTCTTCTCCGATTCTTTCTTTACCTTCCCCATCCTTCCTTAATTAACCTTCCCCACTCCCCTCTTCATTATCTTTCTCAACTTTCCCCCTCAATTCTTTCTCAACTTTCCCCACCTCTTCTATCTCTTCTCCTATCCTTCCTTAACCTTCCCCATCCCCCTCTTCAGTCTCTTCCCCAGTACTTCCTTTACCTTCCCCCCAATCATCTCTGAAATAAAAAAGTTCCATCCGCTTGTCTGTCGGGGCGGGGCTGTGCGGCGCCACCTGCGGCAGCCTCGGGGCGTCACGTAGGTGTAGCGGCGTCGGGGCGGGGCGTGTGACAAGGGCAATCACAGTGACGGGCCGATACAGTCCTGGGTGGCACCTCAGCGGCTGGCGTGGTGCCCCGTGACCCTCTCTGCATGGGATCAAGGCCGTGGAGGGACAGACGCAGGTGTTCAGGGCGGCTGTAGTGCTTGTGGGTGAGGCTTCCGACACCTTCCCCCGCGCGGGTTGCCTCCTCGGTGGTTGCCTGCGGGGAGAGATGGAGTCACACACAGGTAATGACGTCACCGGTGGAATGTAGGCGAGGAGGGTTGCCTGCTGCCGCCACGGGGACTAGCCGCCGCCACCACCCCTCCACCGGCACCCGTGTACCCCGCCCTGCCCAGGTGGCACGCGCCGCTGTGGTGGTGACAGGCGGGAACTCCGGCGTGTAGGGCAGGGGCGTGACGGGGCATCAGAGGCAGCATTTTATTTTATTTTATTTTTTTACAACAAAGGAGACAGCACAAGGGCACAAAAAAGTCAAAAAATAATAAAAAAAAAGCCCGCTACTTGCTGCTCCTATAAAGAATCCGAAGAGGTGGCCGAAAGGGGGGTCAGTTACACGTCGGGGATAAGGTGCAGGGAGGGGCATGGCGGGGCGGCTGGGGGTGGCGAGGCACGCATTAGAACATATTACAGACACTGAACAGAAGATTAAAGTTAGGTTGTTAGGTTAGGTGTGTGGCAAGGACGTGACGGGGTATCAGAGGCAGCATGTCGGGGATAAGGTACAGGGAGGGGCATGGCGGGGCGGCTGGGGCTGGCGAGGCACGCATCATAACATATTACAGACACTGAACAGAAGATTAAAGTTAGGTTGTTAGGTTAGGTTAGGCTGGGCGTGTGAGGCAAGGACGTGACGGGGCATCAGGGGCAGCATGTCGGGGATAAGGTACAGGGAGGGGCATGGCGGGGCGGCTGGGGCTGGCGAGGCACGCATCATAACATATTACAGACACTGAACAGAAGATTAAAGTTAGGTTGTTAGGTTAGGTTAGGCTGGGCGTGTGAGGCAAGGACGTGACGGGGCATCAGGGGCAGCATGTCGGGGATAAGGTACAGGGAGGGGCATGGCGGGGCGGCTGGGGCTGGCGAGGCACGCATCATAACATATTACAGACACTGAACAGAAGATTAAAGTTAGGTTGTTAGGTTAGGTTAGGCTGGGCGTGTGAGGCAAGGACGTGACAGGGTATCAGAGGCGGCGTGACGTGGTTAATGGTGGTATTCATAGGGTCGTATTTTAAAACATTTCGTCGCCCAAGTTCACATATTTGACATGGCTTTCGTAGGAGCTGTAAGCCTTTCCAGGGGTAGTTTTATGACCCTGGTGGTAGTTTGACCCTTCTTCTGTACCATGAACCTTAAAAAACACTCATGAAAACCAGATTGATCCCCTCTTTGACCTTTAGAAATAGTTGATGTGAGAAGCGATGGTGTCTTAAAATACGGCCCTATATAGACCCTTCCACCTCTCACATCAACTATTTCCGAAGGCCAAAAAGATCAATCGGGTCATCATGAGTGTCTCTTTAAGTTCATGGTACAGAAGAAGGGTCAAACTACCCCCGGAAATGTCCATAACTCAACGAATACCGCGTCAAATATGTGTGCTTGGGCGCCGAAATGTATAAGAATATGACCCTAAGGTGCATGGAGGGACGGGATGGGTACGAGGCGGGGGCTGTCGAGGCAAGCTGCACACGCATTATAGCATATTACAGGGACGCTGCACAGATGAGGGTTGCGTTACGGCTGCACTAAATCGCCGAGGCTGGGGAACGGTCATACGGGCGGGAGATGACGTAACTGAACGACGCGGCTCACAACACACCACGGAGCATGACTTGTTCATCAGCCTTTAAAATAGCCGTCATAACCGTCACACTGTACTGAGATCTTTCTGGTTATGAGCTTAGAGTTTCTACGGGGCTTAAACGCAATACATTCCGCCTATACATAACCACAATACACTCTTATCTCTCTCAACACACCACGGAGCATGACTTGTTTATCAGCCTTTAAAATAGCCGTCACAACCGTCACACTACTGAGATCTTTCTGCTTATGAGCTTAGAGTTTCTACGGGGCTTAAACGCAATACATTCCGCCTATACATAACCACAATACACTCTTATCTCTCTCAACACACCACGGACAGCATGATTTGTTTATCAGCCTTTAAAATAGCCGTCATAACCGTCAAACTGTACTGGGATCTATTTGGTTATGAGCTTCCGGGGCTTAAACGCAATATATTCCGCCTATACATAACCGCAATACACTCTCATCTCTCTCAACACACCACGGACAGCATGACTTGTTTATCAGCCTTTAAAATAGCCGTCATAACCGTCAGACTGTACTGGGATTTATCTGGTTATGAGCTTAGAGTTTCTCCGGGGCTTAGGGCCGCATTTTAAAACATTTCGGCGCCCAAGTTCACCTATTTGACAAGGCTTTCCTAGGAGTTTGGGGCATTTCCAGGAGTAGTTTTATGACCCTGGTGGTAGTTTGACCCTTCTTCTGTACCGTGAACCTAAAGAAACACTCATTAGAACCAGATTGATGTCCTCTCTGACTTTTATAAATAGTTGATGTGAGAAGCGAAAGTCTTAAAATACCGGCCTTAAACGCAATACATTCCGCCTATACATAACCGCAATACACACATATATCTCATCTGTAATAGGATCGTAAGTAAGAAGTGTTGCGAGAGAGGAGGGGGGGGAGGGAGTGAAGAGGGAGAGGAGGTAAATGAGAGCGACCTGCAGTATTATATCCCTTTTGCAATAGGATCGTAAGAGTGGTGTGTGAGGGAGAGGGAGGGTAAGGGATAGAAACACACACACACACACACACTCCCAGCACGCTTAGGTTTAGAAATAAGTACCCCGATAAACAACTTACACCATACAACTCTAGCCTACCGCATTGCCTTTCCTTTCCCTCAACTGTACCTTCTCGAACCAACTTACTATACCAACAAGAGAGACAGGAGCTATATAGTGTAGGTGTACCCCGATAAACACCCTACACCATACAACTCTAGCTTACTGCATTGCCTTTCCTTTCCTACCGTGGATTCAAGAGAGAGAGAGAGAGGAGCGAGATTAGGTGTGAGAGCAAGTATACTGAACTGCCTTTCCTCTTTCCTTCCCTTTCCTCTCCTTACTCTACCCTGGATTCAAAAGAGAGAGGAGAGAGTGGAGGTGAGAGCGACCTCCAGCCCGGCCCTGACTCACCCCACCCACCCACCACCTTCCGTCCCGCTGATAAAGCCCAGCCGTGGTTCCTGTTCCCTGGGCGCCGCGCTGGCCACGTCCAGACACCCAACATCCGTGAGCCTGAATCTGATCACGCCGCAGATTGAAAAGTGTAGCTGCGGGCATAGAGGGCGAGGGAAGCATGGTGGACTTGGCAATTAACTGGGGAAAGAAGGAGTAAGAAGGGAAGCGAAGTGGAGAGGTAGAAAAGACAAGAAGGGAGATGAATAGGGGATAAAAGAAGAATGAAAAAGACCAAGAGATGAAGGAAAGGATCATTACAGGGATGAGAATGTAAAGGGCGGTATCCTATGAACAGTACCGGTTATTGTAAGTTATTTATACTAGTGTTGCAATCCCACTCGCCTGATAAGAGCAGGTGATTTGTGGTGGTGACGTAGCATGTTGGTATTGGTTCCATTATGATGAGTCAATGGGAAAGAAAAGCGACTGACGACATCCCTTGAATAAGCCCTCATGGTCTCCGTATTATCGGGTTGCACTGTTGCAGGAGAGCGTACTAGGCTATCGGGTGTCACAAACGGGGAATAAAATCTACTTTGGACACCAGACATCGATTTTTTTTTTAATTCATGAAGTAGAGTGAGTTAATCTTGTGGTCAGAGAAGGGTTAACGTTAGTCACCCGGGTATATCATTGTTCTTTCATGACAAATCGTTTTTATTTTCATCTTCATGCCTTCTTCGTGTTCTGTTTCAGTATTCATAATCCTTGACCTTGATAGAATAGTGTACCATGTCGCATTAGTCACCCCACGGCAGGGTCATGAGCCAGCAGAGTTCTCACCGTGCCTCTGCAGTGACAGTGACACATCCCTCTGTACCCGAGCGAGCTAGGGTCACTTTCTCCTCTCACGGTGAAGGAGTCATATACAAAGGTCGCTATTCCCAGACCCCTCCCCCACCTCGCACATTACCAAAGGCCGAAAAGGATATAAATCGCGCTCTAATGATGTTTTTTGTAGGTTCATGGCTCAAAGGAATGATCAGACTACCTAGAGGGGTTATATAACTACCCCTGCAAATACCCGGAACTTTACGAAAGCCTTGTCAAGTGTGTGTGCTTGCGTTAAGTAGAAACCTTGGTAGGGTCCGTGTGTTCCCCAGCCAGTGTTTTCCCTTTACTCTCCTCCCAAGCTGCTTAATTCCTTTCCCCTCCTCCCCCTCACTCTCTCATTCCTCGTTCTATTTCCCTCCATTCTCTTTCTCCTCTTTCATTCCTCGTTCTATTTTCCTCCTTTCTTCCTCTTTCATTCCTCGTTCTATTTCCCACCTTTCTTCCTCTTTCATTCCTCGTTCTATTTCCCTCCTTTCTTCCTCCTTTCTTCCTCTTTCATTCCTCGTTCTATTTTCCTCTTTTCTTCCTCTTTCTCCTCTTTCATTCCTCGTTCTATTTTCCTCCTTTCTTCCTCTTTCTCCTCTTTCATTCCTCGTTCTATTTTCCTCCTTTCTTCCTCTTTCTCCTCTTTCATTCCTCGTTCTATTTTCCTCCTTTCTTCCTCTTTCTCCTCTTTCATTCCTCGTTCTATTTTCCTCCTTTCTTCCTCTTTCTCCTCTTTCATTCCTCGTTCTATTTCCCTCCTTTCTTCCTCTTTTTCCTCTTTCATTCCTCGTTCTATTTCCCTCCTTTCTTCCTCTTTTTCCTCTTTCATTCCTCGTTCTATTTCCCTCCTTTCTTCCTCTTTTTCCTCTTTCATTCCTCGTTCTATTTCCCTCCTTTCTTCCTCTTTTTCCTCTTTCATTCCTCGTTCTATTTCCCTCCTTTCTTCCTCTTTTTCCTCTTTCATTCCTCGTTCTATTTCCCTCCTTTCTTCCTCCTTTCTTCCTCTTTCATTCCTCGTTCCATTTCCCTCCATTCTCTTTCTCCTCTTTCATTCCTCGTTCTATTTCCCTCCCTTCTTCCTCTTTCTCCTCTTTCATTCCTCGTTCTATTTCCCTCCTTTCTCTTTCTCTTTCATTCCTCGTTCTATTTTCCTCCTTTCTTCCTCTTTCTTCCTCTTTCATTCCTCGTTCTATTTCCCTCCTTTCTTCCTCTTTCATTCCTCGTTCCATTTCCCTCCTTTCTTCCTCTTTCTCCTCTTTCATTTCTCGTTCTATTTCCCTGCTTTCTTCCTTCTCCTCTCCCTTTCTCACATCTTTCCTCCTTTCTTCCCTCACCTTCTTCCTCCTCCCCATTTCCTCATTCGTTCTTCCCCACATTCCTCTCTCTCTCTCTCTCTCTCTCTCTCTCTCTCTCTGACACACTATTTCTTTGTTGCCTCGGCGGTGATGATAAGTCCGCCCGGCAGGAAGTAGCGGCAATTTCTATCTCCACAAAAGACATTTCCGGGAGGTGGGCGGGACAGGTTACGCCACCATTGTCTTGTACGAGGAATAGGATGTCTTCTAATTGCTGTCTGTCTCGTGTTTATGGGGTATACTGCACTTGTTACCAGTTATGGGGGAATGCTACGGAGATGTGCACCAAGGCCTCGCGCACCTATATAGACGATGTACTAGGTCTTTGTAATTGCCGTCTGTCTCGTGTTCATTGCTGTCTGTGGTATATTGCGCTTGCTGTCAGTTATTGTGGGAATGCTACGGGGATGTGCACCATGGCCTCGCGCACCTATATAAACGATGTAATAGGTCTTTGTAATTGCCGTCTGTCACGTGTTCATTGCTGTCTGTGTCACGGTTTGCAGCTTTGGTATATTGCACGTGTCACCAGTGGGCGGGGGTAGGGCATCAGTGGTCAGGTGCAACATTCCACATGAAGCTCCTAGCATATATAGCTCATGTAATCCTGTGTTTTGGGGCGTGGGAAAGCCTGAATGCCACCTGTCCATCACAAGGGTGGATCATCAAACACCTTGACAAGCAAAACAGGCCCTGAGTGACATCATGGCTTACTGGGCATCAGGGGTGTCGGTGTGTGCCAGCAAGCTACAGGACTCCCTCTCTGTGGGTTCAATATCTGGCAGCACCTGTTGATTTGTTAAGGGTAGTTCTGTCTTTATTCAACTGGCTACAAGCAAATAAAGTATGTAATTCTAGGAGTCCATGATATGTAGTTTCAGGAAATTTTGTCTGGTTTCTTTCTATAATTTCTTAGATGATTATTGTTTGGTTTAACCCAGAAGCAGCGGGGATCATGTTTCTTAATGGTCCCTCTAAGCGAGAAAAATGAGAAAAAATCACCCCTCACACAAACCATTTCATAATATATATCAAAGCATTTGTGATCAGATTATATATCATCTTTTTGGGGGGGTTTATATCATGGCACAAATTTGGCCCGTCCCTGCTTCACGGTAAAGCCACAAATTTGGCCCGTCGCTGCTACCGGGTTAAGGGTAGTTCTGTCTCTTCAACTGGCTGCAAGCAAATAAAGTATGTAATTCTAGGAGTCCATGATATGTAGTTTCAGGAAATTTTGTCAGGTTTCTTTCCATAATTTTTTAGTTGATTATTGTTTGGTTTAATGTTCAGCAGTTTGTTTATTCATCCCCCTGACTTTTCTCTCTTTTATCATACATTTTCTGGCTGGCTCTTGATTCCGTGGTGCCTCTTGATTTCATTGCCAGAATGGAGGTCGATTTCAGGATGAGAGGTGTCTTGATACTCTCCTCATGGGTACTTGTCTCACTTTTAGGCTGCTCCTGTACCTAGAATTCACATGTGTTCAGTAGGCTTTTTTGTTCTGATTTATTTTTGGCCTTGAGCTGATTTCATCCCTGCAAAAAAAAAAAATAATAATAATAATAATAATAATAATACTCAGTTTCAGGCTGTTGCATTAGAGTTCACATGTTCCTGTCTCTCCTTGCAATGTAATGAAGCATATTAATGTGATTTTTTTCTTGTTTCCAGATCCTTATGCCTAGACCAGAGGAGGGCCAGCCAGCATCCCCTGCACTGTGTCGGTGAGAGTTGAGGTGTGTATTTCCACGTTAAGCCACCATGACCCTGGACCACTACACCACAGGGGCCCCCGTGGTCCTAAAATGGGACCCCAAAAACTTGGAGATCCGTACCATGTCGGTGGAAAAGACTCTTGAGCCGCTGGTGATACAGGTGATGTGTGGCGCGAGGTGTTCATTCCGCACCCCAGATTTTGCATGTAACTATGGACCCGAACCAAGCCGATGCTCATCAATACGAAGCTAAATTAAAGGAACTAGAACAAAGGGGGTGACCACAACAGAAGCATATCCATCTCTCCCTGTTCTGGCACACTCAATCCTGTTACTCCCAACTCTCTCACTCCTATACTCACCCTATTGATCCACTTCACAATGCTTAGTAGGGTTTTTGTTTTCATTGATTTTTGGCTTTTTTGTCCTTAATTTGCCTCCCGTGCCGTAAAAAAACAGTGAAGTTGAATTAAACAAACTCTGATCCCCTATAGTACTCTTGAATACTATGGTTGATTTAACTCCACGTAATATTGATGGCATCGACGTCTGGTTCCATAAGTGTTGTGATGCTCACCCTATAATTCCATGCCTGTGTATTACTCAGTTCCACCTTTGCACTGTGCCTATCTGAAGTATACAAGTACCTTTTTTTGTTTATTTTCCTGGTACTTGCATCATTATTACTTTCTTAAGCCTAGTATGGTGTGTAAGGAAGACTCATTCAGTGCATAAGTTAAGTTTTCATTATGGTCGTGTGTCTTGGCTGTGAGGTATCAGAGGAGGAGGAGGAGTTTTTTTGCTGCACAGTTTATTCATGGTAAGTTTAACCCGGTAGCTGCGGGGATCATGTTTCTTAAAGGCCCCTCTAAGTGAGAAAAATGAGAAAAAATTATCACTCACACAAACCATTTCATAATATATATCAAAGCATTTGTGATCAGATTATGCATCATCTATTTTTGGGGGTTGATATCATGGCACAAATTTGGCCCATCACTGCTACTGGGTTAAAGGCCCCTCTAAGTGAGAAAAATGAGAAAAAATTATCACACACAAACCATTTCATAATATATATCAATGCATTTGTGATCAATTTATGCATCATCTATTTTGGGGGGGTTTATATCATGGCAAAAATTTGACCCGTCGCTGGTACATGGTAAAGCCACAGATTTGGCCTGTCACTGGTACACTGTAAAGCCAGAAATTTGGCCTGTCGCTGGTGCACGGTAAAGCCACAAATTTGGCCCGTCGCTGGTACACGGTTAAGTCACAAATTTGGCCTGTCGCTGGTACACAGTAAAGTCACAAATTTGGCCCGTCGCTGGTACACTGTAAAGCCACAAATTTGGCCCGTCACTGGTACACGTTAAAGCCACAATTTTGGCCCGTCACTGGTACACGTTAAAGCCACAATTTTGGCCCGATGCTGGTACACTGTTAAGCCATAAATTTGGCCTGTCGCTGCTACCGGGTGAAGAGTCGGGTATATCACCATCTTAGAGTTCTTGGCATGTTCTGTAATGTTGAAAAGTGGTTGGTAATGAATTTTGTATTTCTGTCCTGCACACTGATAGTACTACTTCATGAATGGGTCTGTACAATATAGCTATTTTTTCTGTAGGATTGAGATCAGTGTAGTGCCATGTAGTTATACCTCGTCCATCTCCTCCTTTTATTTACATGTTTTGTTATGATCAGTATAGTAGCCTTTTTTATATTTTGTTGAGCATCACAAAACCAAAATCTGGGGGCATGTTTTGTTTATTTTTTGTTAATGATTTCTTTTTATTTCCATCTCTTAGGTTGATGTGCATGAAGTGTTCAGTGTAGCTTGAAGTGCATGATACAACCTTGACTCTAGTACGGAGGAGTGAAGGGGGCATGAACATTACTGGGAAGCCTCAACCCGAGTAGTCATGAGCGCTCACACATAAGTCGTCAGAGGTCACACATATCCCGAGGGTGAGGTCCCAAGTGACAGCAGAAACACAGAGTTGATAGTGCCCTAGAAACACAGTGTTGTAATACCGCCACCATGCCTGAGACGGCGTACCAGCAGGCGCCCAACACAGACAATGGGAGCGGCCTGGTGCTGCGCTGGGACATTAAGAACCTGGAGATCAAGACCAGATCAGTTGAAAAGACCCTAGAGCCTCTTGTCATACAGGTAACTCCTTGGTTTTCCAGCCATGAGTATAAGTCTGCCTGGAACTGTTTGGTGATTCACTTGTAACTGTTTATCAAATCTTTGTCTTATCTTCAGTAATGCAGATTTATGATTGATATCACCCAAGCTTGAGTATGGTTGTGTTTTATATTGTATTTCTATTTTACTTACAATATTTTATCCATGCATGCAGCCATTTTCTATGTTAATTTATAAGATGGTGTGTGTGTGTGTGTGTGTGTGTGTGTGTGTGTGTGTGTGTGTGTGTGTGTGTGTGTGTATTCAGCTAGTTATATTTACCTAGTTGTGATGAACAGAAATTGAGCTATGCTCTTGTGGTCCCATCTCACTCTGTAAAATCTTGCATTAAATTTGTCAGAAGCAACAAATCTAGCCTTGCTGAGGTGTCTCCTCTATAAATTGTCCTCTTTGACCCACTGGTTCATCATGTAATTCATTGCTCTCTCCAGCTTACCTCTTTTAGTAAAGTCCCTTCCCCTCAACAGTATGTTATCACTTTTTTCAGTCACTTATTTTTAGGTGTGCAGCCATTGCTACCGCCATCTCTTGGTATCCAGTGTGGGTGTGAAGTCATGAAGAAGAAAGGCCACTGATGATGTATATATGACCTATATTTTGTTGTGTGTCAATAGGTCACAACTTTAGTCAACACTAAAGGACCTTCAAAGAAGAAAAAAGGGCGGAGTAAAAGAGCCCATGTCCTGGTGGCCGCCGTGGAGGCCGCCACGGCTAACTTCATCGAGCGCGGGGAGGAGATCGCCTACGAGAACCCTGACATCCGCGGCGAGATGCTCGGAGCCGTGGAGGAAGTGAGGAAGACAGGTACGTGTGGTGAAGGTGACGAGGCGCGCGTGTGTGTCTTAGGCTTCCCATTACTGAAGACAAGCAGGAATGAAATAATTGTTGTACTTTGTAGCTGTTAGCAATTATAATTACAGATTCCCTCAGAGGCATTTAGATCAACAGGTAAACATATCCACCCAAAATTAACCTCTCTTTTGGCCTCTCGTTCTTTATCCTTTTGTACAGAGCAGCGTCTATCGGGCTTTATTGTTGTTGTTGTTTTTTGCCCTTGAGCTGCCTCCTTTGCTCTAAAAAACAATATCTGCCTCAAATTCACATGCAAGTTCCTGCTGCTTGATCTACAAAGCACATACAATTTTTTTTTTTTTTTTTTTTTTTTCCAGGATGTGTTTTATTATTATTATTATTATTTTTTTTTTTTTTTTTTTTTTTTTACTTATTATTTATTTTATTTATTTGTTTATTTTTTTCTGAGTGCCTAGATATGATTTTTTTTTTGTATATTTATTTATTTATTTTTTATATATATTTACTTATTTAATTTTCTGAGTGCCAGGATGTAATATTTTTTGTGTTACTGAATGCCAATATGTGATATTTATTTTGTGTGAGTGCCAATGATACTTTATGTGTGTCCGAGTGCCAAGATGTGATATTTTAAGACCTTTTATGATTGGTGTGAAGGAGATACCATGTCCCGGGCTGCAAGGGAGTTTGCCGAAGATCCGTGCAGCAGCGTCAAGCGCGGCAACATGGTGCGGGCCGCCAGGAACCTGCTCTCCGCCGTGACCCGCCTCCTCATCCTGGCAGACATGGTGGACGTGCATCGCCTCCTCAAAAGCCTGCAAGTGGTGAGTCTGGGGCACTAGGAAACGGGTGTGTGGAGTCGGAGTCAAAGTCGGTGGGAGTGGGATACTTTTGGCCGGACTCGGAGTCGGTAAAAATACCCCCGACTCCGACTCCTTAACGTAATCATTTATCATGTAATGTAGTTATGAGGTTTTTTTTCTTTTACATCATCTAAATGTTGGCTATATAGAGTATACCTTCTCTTCCTTTCTCCCATCTTTCCTCTTTTCTTCCCTCACCTTTCCTTCTTCCTCCTCCCCATTTCCTCTCATTCATGTGTGTGCTAGGGTGCTGAAGTGTTTGAGAACGTGGCCCATCGTCTTGGTAATGAAGAGGCAGAGTTCACAAGGGACTGAGATTTCTGTGTCAGTATATTGCCAATTTAACCAAACTGCCACCATTCCCTTTATAAATGAACTGCTATACAATTTTGCCATTACTAAACAGCTGATCAATCCGTCATTATTAGAAGTGCAAACAAATGGGAGTGTCAAGTGCTTTAGCATGAAGAAAATCAGTTTTTATGCCAGAAGTGCTTGTAGAAAATGAGAAACAAATGTATGTAGTATCCAATCTTTTTTGCCCTCTCTCTCTGTCTTCCCCTCCACAGAACTATAGTGAATGGATATGTTGTCTGTCTTTATAATTAGTGCAAACAAGCAAATGGGAGTGTCAAGTGTTTTAGCATGAAGATAATTTATTTTCATGCCAGAAGTGCTTGTAGAAAATGAGAAACAAACATACTATCCAATCTTTTATACCCTCAGGTCGAAGATGACTTAGAGAAAGTTAAGAATGCCTCCAGCCAGTCCGAGCTGCTGGACAACTTCCGCCTCTTTGGCAAGAACACAAGTGACCTCATCAACCAGGCCGCCAAGAGACAGAACGAGCTCAAGGATCCCAGGCTGCGCGATGACCTGGCCTCGGCTCGCGCTGTGCTCAAGAAGAACTCCATGATGCTTCTCACGGCCTCTAAGGTTTGTTGACGGACTTTATTGCTTCAGTTTGTTTGCTTTTTATTTATTTATTTCTATTTATTCATTTATTTATTTATTTATTTATTTTTTTTATTTATATTTTTTTTTACAACAAAGGAGACAGCTCAAGGGCACAAAAAAAAAAGGAAACAATAAAAAAAAAAAAAGCCCACTACTCACTGCTCCTAAAAAGAATCCAAGGAGGTGGCCGAAAAAGGGGTCAATTTCGGGAGGAGAGGTGTCCTGATACCCTCCTCTTGAAAGAGTTCAAGTCATAGGCAGGAGGAAATACAGATGAACGAAGATTGCTTAACCCTTTGACTGAGGATTTCCTACAAGAAGACCTCACCAAGCTACAGAAATGGAACAAAAAGTGGCTGCTACAATTCAATGAAGAAAAATGTAAAGTCCTGCACCTTGGGAGGGGAAATCCAGCATACCAATACCACATGGGAAACACTCCACTATCCACCAGAGGCAGGGGGCTTCGTGGTGCAGTGGTTAGCACACTCGGCTCACAACCGAGTGAGCCCAGGTTTGATTCCCGGGCGGAGTGGAAAAATTTGGGCAGCTTTTCCGATACCCTATGCCCCTGTCCATCCAGCAGTGAATGGGTACCAGGTATTAATCGGGGGTTATGTCCCGTCTCCTGGGATCTGTTCCTTTCTTCTACAGTTCCTTCCCCTTCTGTCTCTCTCCGGCATATGACAACAGATGTTGCGCCGACTAAACGAAACTTTCCAACTTTCCACCACAGAGGCAGAGAAAGACCTGGGACTATGTGTTACCAGGCTACTAGTGAAAGCCAAATCTGTGCCAATCGCAGTGGACGGGTTAATTTTTTTACTTAAGTTCATAATACTACTGAAGGGATGCTTGGCTGTAAACTTAACAAATCAACAAAGAATGACCTCACTTTGTTGTATAGAAAGTCTCATTAGTAAGTAAGCATATATCAATTTTCAGAGTCAAGACCTGTAGTAACTGTTTGGACTTTTGTTAGGTTATGTTATGTTAAGTTTAGGGTATCTTCAGTCACATGATAGTCATCACCTTATGGTATAAATCAACTAAGAATGACCTCACTTTGTTGTGTAAAAGGTCTCATTAGTAAGGAAGCATATATGAATTTTCTGAGTCAAGACCTGTAGTAACTGTTTGGGGTTTTGTTAGGTTAGGTTAAGTTTAGGGTATCTTCAAACACATGATAGCCAGCACCTTATGGTATAAATTAACAACCCTGGTCTTCATATATTAGAGGTTACAGTTATGCTGAGTATCAACAAGAAATAGTTATATGAAAATTTATATTATTCTTTTGACTCTTCCAGGCTTACGTACGACACCCCGAGCTGGCCGCCGCCAAGGCCAACAGGGACTTTGTGTTCAAGCAAGTGTGTGAGGCTGTCAACACCATCAGCGACGTGGCCCAGGGCAAGGCCACGGGGGCGGGACAGATGCCCTACGAAGGCCCGGGTGAACTGGCCTCTGCACTGGATGACTTTGATGTGAGTTGGAAATTATGTTATGTATTATTCAGGCATATTCTTGGTGTATGAAGATTTGCCTTGAATGATATGAATAGGAGATTAATCAGGTTTTGTTGAGTGTCTTCCTCATTTAGAGCATTGAAGCTTTGTCAGACTACCACCAGGGTCATAAAACTACTACTGGAAATGCCCCAAAACCCCAAGGGAAGCCTTATCAAATGTGTGTGCCTGGGCCCTGAAGTGTTTTAAGATTATAGCTCTCACTCTTCATATTGCATCAAAGTTGCAAAACCACCACAAGGGTCATAAACTACTCCCTGAAATGCTCTCTCCTCTACCCCTAGGGGCAAAAAATGCCCCAAAACCCCTAGGGAAGCCTTGTTAAATGTGTTTACTTAGGTGCCAAAATGTTTAAGGATATCGGCACAAGTCCCGTCATCTGATAACATGTGCAAGAACTGACCTCACTCACCCTTTATACCCCTACAGGAACGCATCAACATGGACCCGCTGACCTACAATGAGGTGCGCACACGGCCGTCCCTGGAGGAGCGCCTGGAGTCCATCATCAGCGGGGCGGCCCTCATGGCGGACTCCTTCTGCACCCGTGACGACCGCCGCCTTAAGATTGTGGAGGAGTGCAACGCCGTGCGCCAGGCTCTCCAGGACCTCCTCACAGAGTATATGGACAATGTAAGCAGCTGTTGGTTTTATTTATTTATTTATTTTTATTTTATTCATTTCTTTTTTATAGTAAGGGAGGCAGCTCAAGGGTAAAGAACAGAAACAGTAACATTTAGTAGGATTGTTCTGCTATCAGTCATTTGTTATGGATTCAAAATGCCTCTTCCATTTCTCCTTTATCTCATTCCGTTCTATTAAATTCTGCCACTTTTTAGATGTCTGCAAGTTTTTTTGGTTGTATGATTAGTGACTAGTTGTACAGCTTGGCACATGCTGGACAATGCACCATTGAAGTACCTCAAGAACTCAAATCATGACTTCCTTCTTTACTGTATAGATGGGCCGCAAGCAGCCGTCAGAAAACCTGGACAAGGCCATTGACCACATGTACCGCAAGACCAAGGACCTGAGGCGCCAGCTGCGCAAGGCTGTGGTGGACCACGTCTCTGACAGGTGAGGCGTGTTGGAGACTTCTCAAGTTCACCCACTTACACTATTTTGATAAAATCTTTGTCCATATTTTATTGTTTTGTAGAACTAAAACTTTGTTTTGCCTTAAATGAATTACAACTCATCTCCTTTGTTCATGTATTAATGCAGGTATTTGTAATTGTTGCCTTGCATTCTCATTGACCAGTGACCTTGAATGTTTTTTGCAGTTTCCTGGAGACAAATGTCCCTCTGCTGGTCCTGGTGGAGGCTGCTCGGAACGGTAATGAAAAGGAAGTGGAAGAATATGCACAGGTTGGTTGATATGTTTCAAGGCTTTTACAGATATTTAGAAAAATACAATGTTTTAAACCCATTCATTCTATAAAATTACACAATTTTCTAAAATTCTACAAAAATATATTTTTCAAAAATTCATACAAATATATTTAACTTGTTTGGACTTCTGAAATTAATTGTTATAAGTGTCTTGGATGTACCATTGAAAGAGGAACTGTAGTGCTCCAGAGACTAACCCACCCACTCCCCGTGTTTGTTTGTTTGTCAGGTGTTCACTGAGCACGCCAACAAGCTGGTGGAGGTCGCCAACCTGGCCTGCACCATGTCCAACAACGAGGACGGCGTCAAGATGGTGCGCTACGGGGCAGCGCAGATAGAACAGCTCTGCCCGCAGGTCATCAACGCTGCCAGCATCCTCTCGGCAAGACCAAAGTCAAAGGTTAGTATTCATGGAAGTTTGCCTCGCTAATGTTTTCTGATCATTGTTTTAGTTTTTTATTAACATTAATGTGGATGTGTTGGGATCTCATAACTATTTTCAGAGCTGAGCTGGTTGATTGTTGGAGTTTTCAGACTCTCTTTGGGGCTGAGTTATTAACATGTCACAACTAAACTATGAAAATCTAACTAACCAACCAACCAACTGTGGCTCTAAAATTGCTTAAAAAATCTAACCTTGCCACAGTACTGTCAATAAATACTAATGCAATGTTTAAAGAATTGGGCGACATAATGAATCTTGAGAGGCAGAGTCGGTAATATGTCACAACTATACAATGAAAATTCAGCAAGACCAACTAACTCTCCCCTTGAAATTGGTAGAAAAGTCCATTGCCACAACACTCGATAAATACTAATGCAGCGTTTAAAGCATTGGGCGACATCCTGAATCTTGAGGGACGAAGGCTAGGATTATTGGTCATGGAAGTTTGTCTCGATAATGTTTTCTGATCGTCATTTTAGTTTTTTTTGTCAATGGTAATGTGACTGTGTTGGCTTTTTATACCTATTTTTAAGGCAGAGTTGGTTGGCTGTTGGAGTTTTCAGACCATTTTGGAAGCTGAGTTATTGATATGTCACAAGTAAACTATGAAAAAAAGCTAATATTGCTCCTATACTGTTAATATCTGACCCTAAAACTGATAAAAAATGGTTATATTGCCACCATACTACAAATAAATACTAATGCAACATTTAAAGCATTGAGCAATAACCTGTATCTTGAGGGACATTATATTCTCAAGCTTTCCATATTCACACACCTTATGCTTCCAGGTGACGCAGGAGAACATGGACGCCTTCAAGGACGCCTGGGAGAACCAAGTCCGCATTCTGACCGAGTCCGTTGACGACATCACCACCATTGACGACTTCCTGGCAGTATCAGGTACGACAACAACTCCTATTTAACCCGGTAGCAGCGACAGGCCAAATTTGTGCCATGATTTACCCACCAAGAAATAGATGATACATAATCTGATCACAAATGCTTTGATATATATTATGAAATGGTTTGTGTGAGGGGTGATTTTTTCTCATTTTTCTCGCTTGTGGGGACCATTAAGAAACATGATCCCCGCTGCTACTGGGTTAATATCCTAGATTTTAGAGGAAGAGAACTTTATTGTGAATTAACTAAAAACAAAATATATGAGGGTTTCAATTATCAAACACTCCAGCTACTATATATAACACCTACACATCCGTTCCTCACATCCTCCGTCCTCCCCAGAGAGTCACATTTTGGAGGATGTGAAGACGTGCGTGCGGGCCATCAACGAGGGCGACCCCGAGACCCTGGACCGCATCGCCGGGGCCATCCGCGGCCGCTCCACTCGGGTGTGTCACGTGGTGGCCTCCGAGATGGACAACTACGAGCCCTGCATGTACACCGACCGCGTGCTGGAGGCCGTCAAGGTGTTGAGAGACCAAGGTGAGGAGACCACGCTCTTTCTCCCTCGATGTTGATATATTGTTCATTTATTTTGGTTCTTTTCTTGTGTTCTGCTGCCGTCCCTTCTTGTGGCTCAGAGGTGGCTTCTCATCCCCCTCAGCCTTGCCTTGTGTCCATGGTTGTCTCCCTCATTATGTACATTTCCCAATCTCTTCACCTCATTACTCTTCACTTCACTGCTCATCTCATTCTTCAAAACCACCACCAAACAGGGATGAAAAAAAAAATTGTATTAAATAGTATATGATATATATTACCAAGTTATTTATTTATTTATTTTTTATTTATTTATTTATTTATTTTTATTTATTATTATTATTATTATTATTATTATTATTATTATTTTTTTTTTTATTTATTTTATTTTTTTTTCAATGTGAGAATAATGTGTCTCTAGTAAGTGTATGTAAAGGTCATGATAATTCTCCACTGGTCAGCCACTCACGCCATCCTGTGTTGGGCCGCTGGGCATGGCTCTGGGAATAGTTGCCAGCTAGAACTTATATTAAAGATCTATTGCACAAGTAAAACCACTGTAACCAGTCATCAGTACACTAGATTTAGTGAGGTCATAGCAAATCAGTCTGTCTGAGTACAGAATCTTTTATCAGAGATTGCTATAGATTTAAGGAATAACAAGAAGTATTTTTAAATATTAGACATACCAGTCTGACATTCTCACTGAGGGAGAAGCTCTGGGGCAGGGATGAGTCGCTGACTGCTCTTCTGAACTTGCTAACTGCATGCCTCCCCCCCTCCCGCGGCCCCGCTGCACTCGACTTTCTACTCATGCTCATCCCTATACTGTCCAAACCCCTTATGCAAGAGTTAACCAGCATCTTCACTCTTTCTTCCCTCACGCTGGTAAACTCTGGAACAATCTTCCTTCATCTGTATTTCCTCACTTGAACTCTTTCAAGAGGAGGTATCAGGACACCTCTCCTCCTGTATTTGATCTTCCTTTCGCACCTCTTTTGTTTTACTTTAGGTTTTATCATTGTTTTCTTTTTTTGTGTGCCCTGAGCCCCCTTTGTTGTAAAAAAAAAAAAAACTTGAGACACTTTCACCACCCCCTGGTAGTCACCAAACAACCCAACCTGAACAACTTGCATCATTAACAGATTTCAGTTTGCCAAAAGTATTACTGCTCAACATCAGATGGTGTAGGACAGCCAAGTGTTAGTTGTGGCATGCCCAAACTTTCTCTTTCCATATCTCACTTGGTATTCAGGGTGATTAAGATGCCCCCTATATGCATCTTAAGTAGTGTTGTTGCCAACTTCATTCATTCCCCGCCATTCCTTACACAGCACTAAGCAGTGATACAGCTGGTAACTTCCCTCTGCCTCCTATCCTATTGTTCCCATAGTTATTTTATTTCTGGTGTCTGTGTTTACTGTGCCTATAAACACTGATCATTTGCTGGACTTGTTTGCTGTACCTTTTAGACACAGATCATTTGTCAGCAGTTCCTCTATACTCAAGTGATTTCTATCTTGTTATGCTCCAAATATTTGCCCTTCAGAGTGTCCTTGATCCATCCCTGTGTTGTACTTCCTAGACTTCCAGCACTCTCTATACTTGTCCCCATTCCTCAGTGTTGTTCCTCCTTCACAGCAGTGCCTATCCTTGCTACTTGTATGTCTGCATTACCCTCTGTAGGACTACCAAGAATTTCATCCCAGCACTCACTCTTCACACCTCTTTAGTTTGCTCCTTCCTCACCCTTAACCCTTCTTTAATCCTAGCACTGTCCACATCTGCCTCTCAATTTTTTCCCCTTTCTCCTTATCCTTGTTCTTTCTTTCTTCCTTTTACTCTTAGTGTGGCCCTTCCTCACCCTCATGTCTTCCTTCCTCCTAGAACTGTCCACATCTGGCTCTCAGTGTTCCCCTTCCTCCTTATCCTTGTTCTTTCTTTCTTCCTTTTACTGTCCACATCTGCCTCTCAATGTTCCCCTTCCTCCTTATCCTTGTTCTTTCTTTCTTCCTTTTACTGTCCACATCTGCCTCTCAATGTGCCCTCTTTCTCTCATCCTCATTGTTCCTTTCTTCCTTACACTGTCTACTCTACTGAATGTGCCCCTTCCTTCACATCCTCATTCCTCCTTTCCTCCTTGCACTCTCGACACCTGCCTCTTAGTTTGCCCCTCACACTTGTTCTTCTTTCACTGTCGTATCATCCATAAGTTCACGTTTGCTTCGGTGTCCCCTCTCCTCACCCTTGTTCCTCATCCACAGTGCTGCCCAACTTTGCCCAGCGTGTGGATGTGGCGGTTGAGGCCCTGAGCAGCACCCCAGGCAAGGAGGTGGATGAGAATGAGTTTATTGACGCCTCCCACCTGGTGTATGATGGTGTGAGGGAGATCCGCATGGCTGTGCTCATGAACAAGGCGGATGACGAGCTGGATCCGGATGACTTGCTGACGGATGACTACCACACCCTTGAGATCAGAAGCAAATGTAAGGGTGGCATTGTTTGCTTGGGTTCTATCTGTCTATCTATCTTGAAATCAGAAGCAAATGTAAGGATAATGATTTTGTTTGTTGTTTTCTATCTATCTATCTCTATCTCTCCCTCCCTCTGCAAGGTATCTCTTAACCTCTTCAACGCGAGGAAGCGTATACTGCGTCCTGGCTCGCTTTAGCCAGTATATGAGTTATTTTATCTCTATATTTATGCTTACATCTCAAAATTATCATTTGACTTATGTTTCTTTATGTGCACTATTTAATTCTGCATGTTTTCATATATAATACATGATGACTATGTTGAGTTTATGGCTGAAAACTTGTTATATTCAATAGCGACATTTGAAATTTGGCGCGGGGCGATCCTGGGTAAGGCGCAGGACGCTGTTTTGGCCCAGCCGTAATGAAGGGGTTAATATAGATAGCATATTAGTCTTGTACGTTATATGATGTGGTCTTCCGTCATGCAGCGCGCAACTTATCCTTGTAAAAAGTTTTAGGCTTACACTGCATTTTCATTTCTACTTTCTGGGAGTATTCCTGTTAGTCTTGTGCGTTACGTGATGTGGTGTTTCTTTCCCTGCAGCGAGTGCCCACACAGTTGAGACGACCATTGACGAATATCCCGGCGTGAGCGGCATCACCACGGCCAGAGATGCCATGAGGAACCTGAGTGAGGAGGACAAGGACAAGATCGCAGCGCAGGTAAAGCATTTCATTCCCTGTCGTGGGGAACCTGAAAGAGTGTTTGGTTCATGTTGCTCTTTTGATAGATCTGAGCAGTACTTTGGAGAGCTACTCTGATGGACATTTTCTTCCCTTAGGTCGAGAACTTCCGCCTGGAGAAGGTGAAGTTCGACCAGGAGGTTGCTAAATGGGACGACACCGGCAATGACATCATCGTCCTGGCCAAACACATGTGCATGATCATGATGGAGATGACGGACTTCACAAGGTTAGTGCTCTTTTAGTTTGACACACTCAGCCACTTTTGGCCACCTCTTTACATCTTTTAGGAGCAGCAAGTACCTTGTGCTGTCTCCTTTGCTGTAAAAAAAAACAAGGTATGGATTAGAGATGATGGACTTCACAAAGGTTAGTGCTTTTGTTTGACGCACTGAGCCACAGGGTATGGATTAGAGAGATGATGGACTTCACAAGGTTAGTGCTCTTTAGTTTGACGCACTGAGCCACAGGGTATGGATTAGAGAGATGATGGACTTCACAAGGTTAGTGCTCTTTAGTTTGACGCACTGAGCCACAGGGTATGGATTAGAGAGATGATGGACTTCACAAGGTTAGTGCTCTTTTGTTTTGACTGAGCTGAGCCACAGGTGGATTAGAGAGATGACAGACTTCGTTAGTGCTCTTTAGTTTGACACACTCAGCCACAGGGTATGGATTAGAGAGATGATGGACTTCACAAGGTTAGTGCTCTTTAGTTTGACGCACTGAGCCACAGGGTATGGATTAGAGAGATGACAGACTTCACAAGGTTAGTGCTCTTTAGTTTGACGCACTGAGCCACAGGGTATGGATTAGAGAGATGACAGACTTCACAAGGTTAGTGTTTTTTTTAGTTTGACACACTCAGCCACAGGGTATGGATTAGAGAGATGATGGACTTCACAAGGTTAGTGCTCTTTAGTTTGACGCACTGAGCCACAGGGTATGGATTAGAGAGATGACAGACTTCACAAGGTTAGTGCTCTTTAGTTTGACACACTCAGCCACAGGGTATGGATTAGAGAGATGACGGACTTCACAAGGTTAGTGCTCTTTAGTTTGACACACTCAGCCACAGGGTATGGATTAGAGAGATGACGGACTTCACAAGGTTAGTGCTCTTTAGTTTGACACACTCAGCCACAGGGTATGGATTAGAGAGATGATGGACTTCACAAGGTTAGTGCTCTTTAGTTTGACACACTCAGCCACAGGGTATGGATTAGAGAGATGATGGACTTCACAAGGTTAGTGCTCTTTAGTTTGACGCACTCAGCCACAGGGTATGGATTAGAGAGATGATGGACTTCACAAGGTTAGTGCTCTTTAGTTTGACGCACTCAGCCACAGGGTATGGATTAGAGAGATGACGGACTTCACAAGGTTAGTGCTCTTTAGTTTGACACACTGAGCCACAGGGTATGGATTAGAGAGATGATGGACTTCACAAGGTTAGTGCTCTTTAGTTTGACGCACTGAGCCACGGGGTATGGATTAGAGAGATGATGGACTTCACAAGGTTAGTGCTCTTTAGTTTGACGCACTGAGCCACAGGGTATGGATTAGAGAGATGATGGACTTCACAAGGTTAGTGCTCTTTAGTTTGACACACTGAGCCACAGGGTATGGATTAGAGAGATGACAGACTTCACAAGGTTAGTGCTCTTTAGTTTGACACACTCAGCCACAGGGTATGGATTAGAGAGACCATTTGCATCAGTATCTTGGAAGTGGTGAGACTGTGAATAGCTAGGGCCAACTGTAAACACACTTGTGAGGAGAAGAGGAGAAGAACACATCCTGAGACGTGCACTGAACTTTGAGGTAGAGGGCAGAAGACCACCAGGAAGGCCAAGGAAGACGTGGAGAAAGGTGGTGGAGGAAGATATGAGGAGGCTGAACATCACAGAAGAAATGGCTGTGGACCGGCAACAGTGGAGGAGGCTCATATCCCGTCCAACCCCACCATAGGGAAGAAATGGACGTTAAACGATGATGATGATGATCTGTAAACACACTTCCACTGTCACTGTACTGCTTTATTGACACTTTTTCTTTTCTTTTACTGGTCATAATGTATTTCATGTAATCTGTGACACATTCTAATTGTAATCTGTGACACATTCTAATTACATCTCCAGTCATAAAACAAATACAAACATTGATAGATTCCCCAGATGCTCCCTTCTAGTAAACTGCATTATTTGAACAAGACTAAACATTATTTTAGAAATTTGGTATCTATTTTGTCCTGCCCCAATGTCAAAAATGCTCTATTGGAAGTTCTTATTGGTAAGGAGACTCTGCTGAATGTAATCACTTTGTTCTGGTAAAAATATGTAGCAAGGTCTGGGCGATCTTTCATTATTATCTAGTTACTGTAATTATTAGACTCGGCTTTGTCTTTATGCTTTATCTGAGTAGTGGGCTTTTTTTTTTATATTTGTTACCTTTTTTTATGCCCTTGAACTAACTCCTCGGCTGTAAAAAAAATAAATAAATAAAATAAAAATGCTATTATTGCTTTCTTTTTGCAGAGGTCGAGGGCCACTCAAGACCACCATGGACGTCATCAACGCTGCCAAGAAGATCTCCGAGGCGGGCACAAAGCTGGACAAGCTCTCAAGGCAGATCGCTGACCAGTGCCCCGAGTCCAGGACCAAGGACGACATGCTGGCCTACCTGGACCGCATCGCCCTGTACTGCCACCAGCTCAACATCACCTCCAAGGTCAAGGCCGATGTGCAGAACATTTCCGGCGAACTCATCGTGTCTGGGGTGAGTCAAGGAGTGCAGGGGGTTGTGGTTGTAGCAGTTCCCCCCCCCCCTTTTTTTTTTTTATATATATATATTTATTTATTTATTTATTTTTTTTTTTTTTACGGTAAAGAAAGGCCCACTTAAATACTTGTTATCCTAGTCTATCACTAAACAACTTACTCTCACCCCCATTGAAAAGCTTATCTTAGTTTATCAATATACGACTTACTCTCGCCCTCACTGATAAAACTCATGTTCCTCCTCAGCTTGACTCCGCCACGTCGCTGATCCAAGCCGCCAAGAACCTGATGAACGCCGTGGTTCTGACCGTGAAGTGCTCCTACGTGGCCTCCACTAAGTACCCGCGCCAGGGCACCATTCCTGTAAGTGCCTCGGGTTTGTTGTGCAGTGCAGTAACCTCTTGGCTTTCAGGGCGTCTTGCGGTGGCTCATTTCTCTATTCCTCAGGGTACAGTTAGAATACAGGAGGTCCTCGACTTATGACGGAGGTGCGTTCCTATGACATGTCGTAACCCAATTTTGTATGTAAGTGTAAACTCAGTCTTTATTAGAAGAAACTGTCAGCCCCAACCCTCAAATCACCTGTGCTAAAGCAATGGTATAATAAATATTTGTATGAAAAACACTTCTCGGCCATAAATATAAAATAATAAAATGAAAAACTAACCAAAAAAGTTCACCACACGACCAATGTTTGTCACCGTTCCTCCTTTTTCCAATTGCTTCACAGTGTTTTATTTCACTTCCACTGTGATGGCTTTCCTTTCCTTTGAAGCACTGCCATCACAAGAGTCTGCCTTACCCTTGGGAGGCATAAGAAAGGCCAAAAGTCATTGAAAAAAGAACACAAATCAAAGAGAGTGAAAGCTCAACAATTTAGTTCCCTCATGAAGTTCATATTTACGAAGCGAACATCAAAAGTCGAAACAAGAATTATTCAATCATTTATGGGGGCCGTGTTGTAACCACGAAACGTCATAGGTCAAGACTGTCATAACCCAAGGACCCCCTGTACTTTTTTCTTGCCCTTAAAACTCATTGCACGATCATTATTGCCCATCTTATTAACAGAGCACGGGGGTAAAGATATAGTTCTTACCTTGGGGCATTCTGGCATTTTTTGGGGCTTGTCCTTGTATGTGTTGTTCATCACTTAATCGCAAACTTTCATGTCCCTATAGCAGCCAGGAGTCCGATCAGCCGTAAGTGTAGCACGCCTGTTTAGTTTCACCTTGGTTCTGGTACACACTGTTAGAGGCAGCACTGTCATATTGTTGGTACTGCTCTGGAAGACACACTCAGGCTAGGGTTGTTGGTTTAGCATATATTTGCATGGCACAGGAAGTGGACCAGCTAGGGTATGAATGGAGGGAGCTGTGCTAGGGCCAGACAGGCAACATGTCACTCTGGTAGCAAGTGCAATAATAATTAGGGTGAGGTGATGAGTGTTGTTTAGAAAGTTTAACCACATTTTCTATTCATGAGATTATCAACAGAATTCAACATGTGGTATGGAGCTGCAGGCATGTTGTACCTTGATAGGCTGTGGTGTAAGGACTTGCATGAACACTATTTTGCTCTCATGCACACGCTTGTGTCTGTGGAGGCTGCAGTGTTGTAATGAGTTGAAATTGCGGCAAAGTTTTACATCTTTTATGATCAATTTTGATAGTTTTTGTGGTCTATCAAGGACCATTAGTTTGAGTTTATTTATTTATGGATAAAGGTTACTTTTGTGTGCTGTTGTTAGTTTTGAATGGCAGCTCATCAGTGTTGTGTGCTTGGTGGAGTGAATGGCTCAGAGACAAACTCATTGATCAGTCAGTAGCAGCAATACATGAGGGCAAGTGGAGCATCAGTCATCAGTGATACACCACAAAGTTCCATCAAATACTGGTTCATTTTTGTTCCAGTAACTTGATTGTAGAGATAAATTCTTCACACCAATCGTCTTGGCACAGCGAAAGGTAATGGAAGGCTCCAGCAACACCCGGGCCATCAGACTGTCCAAACAAACTAATAGTCAACTAAACATTTATTTGGTGCTTTTGACGTTGTACATTTAAATCAAAATTACTTGATATACCATTTAGTCCTGAGGATATATATATATATATATATATATATATATATATATATATATATATATATATATATATATATATCTCTATATATATATATATATATATATATATATATATATATATATACACACACACACACATACGAGTAGCATGTTATGCAAATAACTTCTCACTACAAATTCAGTAGTGTAAAGAAAAAATTAAACACATTAAAGTCTTGTCAACACAACTTTCCAAAATACCGTTTTTGGCAAAAGCAGCAAGTTCAAGTAGCTGCCACGTTGTCATCCACACACACTTGTCAAGTGGACTAATGCCACACCACACCTTGGGGACATCATCCAAAGTGTGTGTCCTGGTGCTGCCTTCCCCGAGGAGTGCATGCTCTCCTTGGTGGCTCTGTGTCTGCCGTGACCTGTGCTGCTGCTGCTCCAAGGAGGCCCGCCCAGCCTGGTGATCCTGTTGTCTGCATGAACTCTGTTTCCAGTAGTGTTGTTTTTGATGCTCTGTTCAGTTCTGTTTTTCTGATTTTTCTCATTAATGACAGGAACAGCAGCAAAAATTGTAGCAGATTTTTCTAAAATCTTTTTCATGCTTGGCCCAAACCTGGAACACTAGAGCAGACTCATTTAATTTGTTTCTTGCCTCAGTCGCCCTTCATGGAAATCACTATAGAAAAAAAATTACTATAGCTTGGGCAGCTTGAGTCATGCATTTTTTTTTCTTTTTTTTCACACCAACACAAATAATACACCCAGTGAATGAGCATCACACCAGCCAAGGGAGTGGTGCTGAGAGGCTTGTGAGGCCAGGTGTTGGAGCAAGACTCTGGCCAGGCAAGAAACACATGAGCCAGGCAACACACTTCCACCACAGGACAGGCAACACTCACACCCTTGTCCCAGGCCGTGGTGGCTGCCCCTGCCCAGCCATGCCTGGAGGGCCGGTGGTGGCCGCTACACTGGACGGCCACTCACTGACAGATTTTGATACACAAACAGATCAATATGGCTGCTGTTCTTGCATATCAAGATTGACCAATTATATATATATATATATATATATATATATATATATATATATATATATATATATATATATATATATATATATATATATATATATATATATATATATATAATTTCTTCATAATATTTGCTCACTTGAATAAGTATGTGTATAACTTCACCTCAGACTAAAACATATTTCAAGTAATATATAAAAGTTACCATTAACTACAGTTTGTGCAACAGTGTGGAGTGGTGACAACACTCTTGTGTCGGTGTGTCTGGCAGCAGGTGTTGTGGTCACCCTGTCTGGATTTTTTGTGACAGTTTTTTTGTGTGCTCGCCCACCGACCCTTGGCAGTGTTCCCTGCAGCTGGAGCTCAGCAGGACGCCATAACTCACAACACTTGCAGACAAGGCATTTTCAAGCATTCACAGGATTTTTTAATATTTAGGGTTGCTATTAATCTAGTATGGTTCAGTACATCAGAGAGAGAATCCAACCAATATTCCATAAAGGATCATTAACAGTTTGCTTAATTTTTTATCCCCCCTCCTGTGGATACATTACAGAAACACTGCTTCTCTTGGCTCAGTCAACATATATTTTGTGTTCCATTGCATTTGATGTCAAGGTTCATCAATATGTTGCTGGTGCCTCATGTCTTTGTGTGTGTCGGTGAGTCACACAGAGTTATGGTGTTCTGCTGGAGCAAAAGCTTTATCCATCAGTGTTGTTTCTTTATAGAAACTTACACAGCAGTGGCCATCATGATCTAGGATATACCTCAATAACTTCCCCCTTGAAGGTTCATGTTTCATCATGTTGTGCAAAGCATTGCTGTGTGACTGAATAATTTTCTTGTTTGATCTAGAAATAACTTTTTTTTTTGTGAAGTGGTCTTTACAGGAGAATACTGACACATCTCTCACGAAGTAACCTTATTTTTGTCTAAATGAACTAGCTAAGGAGATGACATAACTAACAGCTGTGTGTAGGTGTAGCATGGTATTACATGTGCCCTTGTTTAAAGTGTGATGACTGCACATATGTGGTGAGAGCCACTCTTGTAAATTGTGCCAGAAATGGATATACCTTTGTACTTTCTCTGAACACAGTAGATAAAGAATGTCGTTTGTTGGTACAGGAAGTGAGCACAGGTGGGAGTTTACAGAAAGCAGGGACGAAGGTCCCCCATATACCCCCAAAGCCTGTAGTAACACAGGGACAGGTAGGACTGCTAGTGTGCTCTTTCCCTTGCCTTGAGGACCCAGTGTTCCCAGAGTGTAGTGACCACCTTGTCACCGTCCTGCCTTCTGTTACTCTGCCACCTCCCACCAGCGCTCCCCCCTGGGGCGGCGCTGGCGGGGGGCTGCATGGTTCTTTATGGGTTGTGTGTTTTGGTTTGGTTTGCTTCTTAATCAATTTGTTTGCTTTGTTGAGCTGGCTGAAGTATCTCAGGAATTTTACTTTTTTTTATAAAAAAAATCTTAGGAATGGGGAAATTATCCAATTTGAAGTCATTATGTTTATGCATACACTTACATTAAGCAATAATTAATTGGTGTATTTGTATTAAATTTGTCGCAAGTATTGACTAGAGAGCAGGAGGGAGACATTGCTTCATATTCTCACAAATTTTAAACTGGTGATACATGCTTGTACATAAATGCAGGAAGGCAATCATTCTTGGTGCTTGGTGGGCAAATTTTGTGAAACAAATTCTTCTACATGAATTCCCAGCGGCACCAGTGTGGGGGGTGGCTAGTGCTCCTTCCTGCAAACCTGTAGGTCTGGGCCTTGGTTAAGACTACCTGGCCCCCGGTGATGCCATGCCACAGTCACAGTGCCCCTCGCCACCTTGCCCACCAGTTGAAGTGGGTATTAATTACTCACAGCATCCAGTAAATATTGCTTGAGGCAGTAATAAGATGACAGTCCAGTCCAGACTCTGCCAGCGAGTGCACAAGGATGTGATTAACTTACTACAGTTACTCAGGAAGCTCAGCTTTGTATTATGCTGCTTATATGTGGAGATAAGAATATAAATTTGATTTGTACCTTGGCCCAAAAATCACTCAAAACTTAGTTCAAACAATGTAGATTATTTCTGGAACCCCCAGAGTTATCAGACTGTACAGTCCACGGAAACGAGTGGCCCAGCGGCCCTTGAGCCACCGTGGTGAGGGACCCAACGTTGTCCATGTGTTGGCAGCTAACCACCCGCCAGTGTGCACAAGTGGAGTCCTGCTCTAACCGTGATTAACAGATTGTCATCAGAGTAGTGTTTAGCAACAGGTCCCAGACAGGGGCTGGTGCCTGGTGATGGAGACATAGAGGGAGGGGGCCAGCCACCAAGGGGCCACACAGTACAAGCCTTGCCTTGGGGTGGAGAGCCTGAGCCTTGCTAGTGTTTAAGAAGTTTTGTTGAATGGAATTCTTTATTGTTAGCCTTTTAGCATTAGGACTTTAATTCTGCATGAAACACTTATGTTAAGAGAGTTATACCACAGGGATGTTCAAAATACTTTGTGACGTAACATACCATCCACCAGGAGGTTCATGGAAATTTTGTTTTTCTAAAACAAAGATTAGAAGCCAAGGAAGCATATTGGCACTAAGTGAAGTCTGTGGTGCACCTGATCTACGTATAGCTGTTCATGTTGGTGGTGCAGTGAAGTAGGGTTGAGTATTTTTATTTCCAGGTTATTGCTTTACTTCAGTTGAGGTCCATTATGCCTCAAACTCTTCTCAGTGTTTTACTTTAGACCAAGTGACCTGCAGTGTGGAATGAAGAATGTCTTTTATACCAACATTCTCTCATAACGTTCATATAGTATGAATTACAAACTCTCTTGCCTCCTTATCTGTACTCTGCTCAGTACAAAGTAGCCTTTCAAATGGTTGGTGTCATCACAGTTCCTCTCAGCACTGCATTGTTGGATGTCATACTCAAAGACTTCTTGCTGTACCTTTCTCCACACATTCACTTCACATTCAGTCATAAAGTCCTGATTGGATTGATTTGTCTTGATCTTTCTTTGCGAGCGAATTCAAAGTCTTCACAGTAATGGAAAAAAAGTTGCCATGAAATGATATATATTAAACATTAAACCCTTATCAATACATATAATCTCCTTTTAGAACTTACTGATAAAGGGATGCTCTTAAACTGTTCAAGGAAGTAGTGTTGTCTTACTGTCATCAGTGACGGACATGAACTGATTTTTTCCGTGCCGTTTTTTCAGTCGCCGATCGTGGTGTGGAAGATGAAGGCTCCCGAGAAGAAGCCGCTGGTGAGGCGTGAGAAGGCGGAGGAGGTGCGCGCCAAGGTGAGGAAAGGCAGCCAGAAGAAGCCCGTGTCTGCCCTCAAGGCCCTCGCAGAGTTCCAGAGTCCGGCTGACGCGATTTAAGAGCAGCTGTTTGTTAGTCACTTGATGAGAGAACCAGGGGTGTGGAGTCGGAAACAGTCACTGAAGTCACCAAAATATCTGACTCCTTTATGGTGTGTGTGGTATGGTGTGGCTGGGTGGCAAGTGGTGTAGTGTGGCTGGGTGACAAGTGGTGTAGTGTGGCTGGGTGGCAAGTGGTGTAGTGTGGCTGGGTGGCAAGTGGTGTAGTGTGGCTGGGTGGCAAGTGGTGTAGTGTGGCTGGGTGGCGAGTGGTGTCGTGTGGCTGGGTGGTGTGTGGTGTAGTGTGGCTGGGTGGCGAGTGGTGTAGTGTGGCTGGGTGGCGAGTGGTGTAGTGTGGCTGGGTGTAGTGTGGTGTAGTGTGGCTGGGTTTGATTTCCCCACCACCACAGAAGAGGGGGAGAGGGAGGAAGTGGATCGGAGTCAGAATCGAAGTCGTAACCTAAAAATTTCCCCAAGTCAAAATTGCAATCTGAGTCACAACCTTAAAATTCCCTAAAGTCAAAGTTGGAGTTGAAATTCCTCACATCCGACTTCACACCCCTGGAATGAACGCACCCAAGGAGGAGGAGGAGGAGGCGAAGGTGTGTGTGTGTCGAGGCCTCGTTCGTTTTGGGCCGTTCCGTAACTAGTTGTCCACGTCCTGTGATGGCCAACTGTCCCACGTAGGCTTAGGTAGAGAAGTGAACTCATTTATCGAATTTAAAGTACGTAGTCGCAGTTGAATCCTCTTTTTGGCAATTGTATTTTTATGTAGATTCAGTTAGAACCTCCTTTGACAATTGTTTTCTTATGCGGTTAGAGTTGAATCCTCCTTTCTTATATCGAGGAAGGATTGGCAGTGGATTACGCAAGATGGAGGAGGAGGATCACAAGAGAAGATGGGCTATTGATGAAGAAGAAGGTGTAGATGCAGTTAAATCCTCCTTTGGTAACTGTTTTCGTATGTCGAGGAAGGATTGGCTTTGGACTATGCAAGATGAAGGAGGAAGATCGCAAGAGATGACGGACTATAGATGAAGAAGAAGAAAGAGAAGAAAGTGTAGATGCAGTTGAATCCTCCTTTGGCAATTGTTTTTGTATGTAGAGGAAGGAGGATCATAGCAACCCCAACCTCAAGAATGGAAGATGATAGGCTATTAAAAAAGATGAAGAAGAAGGGGAGGAAGATGATGACAGTTCTGACCTCAAGAATGGAAGACGATAGGTTATTAAAAAAGATGAAGAAGAAGGGGAGGAAGATGATGATAGTTCCGACCTCAAGAATGGGAGACAATAGGCTATTAACAAAGAAGATGAAGAAGGGGAGGAAGATGATGATTGTTCCGACCTCAAGAATGGACGACAATACAAAGAAGATGGAGACGAAGAGGAAGAGGAAGACAATAGGCTATTAACAAAGAAGAAGGAGGAGGAAGAAGAAGAAGAAGAAGGCAATGACGAAAGTTCCAGTCAAATCGTTCCTCAGCAATCCACTCCCCTATCCACCTCATTTCCGCCTGTCGCTCTATCACACATCCTAGTTCTACATATATTTGATTCTATTTTTTCACACCAAAGTTAGCAGATTGATTACAAGGTGCATTCCATATATAAGTTTGTTCTTGAATATTTCTACCCAAGGACACCCAAGCCTCACTACCCCCATAGGATAATATATATAAGGTTTCCACTCTCTTTGAAGGTTATATCGCCCACGGGAAATGGATGTTGCAAGGACGGAGTGACGGAGAGAAGGCTAGTTTGGCAATCATATATATTTAGAATTTGAAGAGAAGCTATTGAGGTTTTTATACACACACATACATACACACTCATTCAATATATTCCTTTCTGTAACAATAATTATCCATTCACTATTATTTTCATTATTATTATTTACATTTTTTCGTACATGCATTACCTCGGTCTAGCGCAGAGAAAGCAGCACACTCTCCCCCTGTTCAAGTTACCCCTCCCCCTCATCCCCAGGTTTAGCGTCATAGGGTGGGCGAGGTGATGCACCCCCCAGCGTATGCCCCCATGTTCAGGAGAGGGGAGGTCTGGCCTGCTTCAACAGTCTCAAAGTGCATTTTGTATCGCGCGGGGAGTTCAAGTCGTACTCCATGATAGTTTTGCAGCACTGTTACCGTACCACACATTGCATTTATATCATGTAAAACTAACCATGTTCTTACCGAGGTGCTAAGGGTAGGAGTAGCACCACAACCTCACAATGGTCACAGTGGAGGATAAATCATGTGTGTTCTGCAGTAGTTAGCTCCACCACACTAGCGGACTCTGTCTTGTCCCTTTAGAGAGAAGCAAGGTCACCAATTGGACATGTGGTTTTCTTACAGTAGGTAGTTTCTTGTACTGAACTGATGATTGATTGTGTATGGGTTTGAATGCGGCGTGACTGTATACACACGCGAGGTAATGACGTACTTGCCCTGTGCACTTCTTGTAGGGATCTCTGTCCTGTTCTGTGTCCTCAATCTTGTCTGTCACTCAGTGGTTGGTATTACAAGACACTTCCGCTTCTCAGATCAGCTATTTCCAAAGGCCAAAATTGAGACCAGTTGCGTACTAATGAGTGTTCTTTTAGGTTCATGGTACAGAAGAAGGGTCAAACTACCACCAGGGTCATAAAACTACCCCTGGAAATGCCCACAACTCCTACGAATGCCTTGTCAAATACGTGTTCTTGGGCGGCGAAATGTCTTATGATATGACCCAGTAGTGTTGCAAGCTGTGATGGAGTCTTGGATATGTGGCTGATGCTCTTCAAGGAAACGGTTGGAGATTGGTTTCATTGGTCATTGGTTTTATATTGAGTGGGTGGTGCGTTGCAGGCTGTAGGAGAGAGTGTTGCATTACTGGGACACTTCAGGGTTTCTTTAGGGACAGGTTGGGTGGTGTGTAGCAAGGTCATGATATCACCCTGCCGCTAAACTCGCCTTACCTAGAAATTCAACCTTTTTCTGGCCGTTTCCTGTGAAGTGGTGAGCTGCTATCCTTGGTTCTCAGTCACGATTTCCTCTTGAGTGTGGGAGACATGTGAAGGGTGGTGACACGGGTCGAATTATAAGACACTCGCTTCTAACATCAGGTATTTCTAAAAGTCAAAGAGGGGGTCAATCGGGTTCTAATGAGTGTTTTTTTAGGTTCATGGTACAGACGAACGGTCAAACTACCACCAGGATCATAGAACTACTGCTGGAAATCCCCACAACCCCTATGAAAGCCTTGTCAAATATGTGTTTTTGGGCAGCGAAATGTCTTATATTACGACCCTTAGACAATTGTACCCACTCGGACATGCATGATAGGTGTGTGTGTGTGGGAGTCTGGGAGGTCTTTCTTTTACACAGTATATGGTGAGAGGAAGGAAATCGTCACCATCATGTTTTGAGTATTTCCATTTTTTGACAAACTCAGTACTTGAAGATTTATTATATATTATCCAAACATTTTATAATATTTTTTCATATCCAAAGTGACACATATGTAGTCTGTGTTTATAAACTTATCAGGCTCCCACTACGACTATTTCCCAAGGCCACAGAGAAGATTAACTGGGTTTTCATGGGTAGTTTTCCTGTTCATGGCCTAGAAGTCTTGTAAAACTCACCAGTATCACAAAACAGCCCAAGAAAACCCCAGGAACTTATACGACGAGAGGCTTTTTAAACAGACATACAGGCCACGGAGAAGGTTAACTGGGTTTTCATGGGTAGTTTTCCTGTTCATGGCCTAGAAGTCTTGTAAAACTCACCAGTATCACAAAACAGCCGAAGAAAACCCGAGGAACTTATACGACGAGAGGCTTTTCAAACAGTCAACCGAGGGACTGATATGTTTACAAATACAGACTTTAATGACCCACTCTCAAAGACTTGCTGTTGCTGTACTCCTGTATGTGTGTGTGGTGGAAAGTACTGGTCTCGGTGTGTGACAAGTGGCTCTGTATTGACGCACTTGCATATCATTTAGTTGTACGTATATGATGTCATGGCTAATGGAGGACAAACTAGATGGGCAGCTTTTGTATATTTTAGGGTAAAGTATGAGTAATTAGTTTTAGTGGAAGGCACCAAAGAAGATTATATAGAGCATGCCGGCCGTCGAAATTGTTTAGCGGACGAGCATTGCGTCATCATCATTTCCAGTACGTAGTCTGTCGCCCGCTGTTCCATGATTCCCTAACCGAAACAAAACATTCCTGACGTGTGTTCCCGACCGAGCCCTTTCACGGCGACCTGTTATGTGTTTTTTGTAGCTCAAGGACGGCATTTGCCCCTCGCTTGTTATCAGCTTTGCATATTTGTGGCACTCCCCGGTGAAGTGAGGTAGACAACACACACGAGGAAACAAGAAAAGGGCAATTGAAGTTTGGTGTTCATGCGCTTTTCTTAGGCATATGTGTGAAAAAGACTGACCGTGATGCCGAAACGTCCTTGAATTTTAGTTTGAGATATTGCCTCGAAGAAGACTGGCCTGGTTTTCGTGGGTAGTTTTCCAGTTCAGGGCACAGAAGTCGTGTAAAACTATCATCAGGATCACGAGACAGTCAACGAAAACCACAGCAACTTTCACGAGAGGCTTTTCAAACATTCCATGGAGAAGATTAGCCTGGTTTTTCGTGGGTAGTTCTTCGATTCATGGCACAGGAGTCGTGCAAAACCATCACCAGGTTCACGAAAGTCCATGAAAAACCCAGGAACTTCTATGACGAGAGGCTTTTCTAACACTCCGCAGAGAAGATTAGCCTGGTTTTTCGTGGGTAGTTCTTCGATTCATGGCGCAGGAGTTGTGCAAAACCATCACCAGGTTCACGAAAGTCCATGAAAAACCCAGGAACTTCTATGACGAGAGGCTTTTCTAACAGTCCGCAGAGAAGATTACCCTGGTTTTCGTGGGTAGTTTTTCGATTCATGGCGCAGGAGCCGTGCAAAGCTATCACCAGGTTCACGAAAGTCCATGAAAAACCCAGGAACTTCTATGACGAGAGGCTTTTCTAACAGTCCGCAGAGAAGATTAGCCTGGTTTTCATGGGTAGTTTAACAATTCATGGTGCAGGAGTCATGCAAAACTATCACCAGGTTCACAAAAGTCCATGAAAATCCCAGGAACTTCTATGACGAGAGGCTTTTCTAAGTCCGCAGAGAAGATTAGCCTGGTTTTTCGTGGGTAGTTCTTCGATTCATGGCGCAGGAGTCGTGCAAAACTATCACCAGGTTCACGAAAGTCCATGAAAAACCTAGGAACTTCTACGACAAGAGGCTTTTCAAACAGTCCGCAGAGAAGATTAGCCTGGTTTTCGTGGGTAGGTCTTCGATTCATGGCGCAGGAGTCGTGCAAAACTATCACCAGGTTCACGAAAGTCCATGAAAAACCTAGGAACTTCTACGACAAGAGGCTTTTCAAACAGTCCGCAGAGAAGATTAGCCTGGTTTTTCGTGGGTAGTTCTTCGATTCATGGCACAGGAGTCGTGCAAAACTATCACCAGGTTCACGAAAGTCCATGAAAAACCTAGGAACTTCTACGACAAGAGGCTTTTCAAACAGTCCGCAGAGAAGATTAGCCTGGTTTTTCGTGGGTAGTTCTTCGATTCATGGCGCAGGAGTCGTGCAAAACTATCACCAGGTTCACGAAAGTCCATGAAAAACCTAGGAACTTCTATGACAAGAGGCTTTTCAAACAGTCTGCAGAGAAGATTAGCCTGGTTTTCGTGGGTAGTTCTTCGATTCATGGCACAGGAGTCGTGCAAAACCATCACCAGGTTCACGAAAGTCCATGAAAAACCCAGGAACTTCTATGACAAGAGGCTTTTCAAACAGTCCGCAGAGAAGATTAGATTGGTTTTCGTGAGTAGTTTTCCGATTCATGGTGCAGGAGTCGTGTAAAATTATCGCCAGGTTCACAAAAGTCCATGAAAATCCCAGGAACTTCCATGACGAGAGGCTTTTTAAACAGACATAAGGGCCTCAGAAAAGATTAACCTGGTCGATGGAGGCAAGTGATACCTCAAGGTCGACCCCCATGGAGCCTACTTCACTTCAGCACGGAGCGCCACAATTGCCTTATAGAATCATCAATGAATTTATATCGACGCACACGATACGTACAGTACATACCTCTACCCAATACCCCCGAAATATATTTTTTTCAGAATGCTTTAGAAAATTTATATCCAAAACCATATTCTCAACATTGTATAATTAATTTAATGTACTTTGGGTGCCAAAATATATAGTATAAAGAAGATGCTGGACTCTTATTAACTGGTTTTAGGGGTGACGAGAATAAGAGAATGGAAGGTTTTAAGGGTGACTAGAATAAGAGAATGGAAGGTTTTAAGGGTGACTAGAGTAAGAGAATGGAAGGTTTTAGGGGTGTCTAGAATAAGAGAATGGAAGGTGTTAGGGGTGACTTGAATAAGAGAATGGAAGGTTTTAAGGGTGACTAGAATAAGAGAATGGAAGGTTTTAAGGGTGACTAGACTGAGAGAATGGAAGGTTTTAGGGGTGACTAGAATAAGAGAATGGAAGATTTTAGGGGTGACTAGAATAAGAGAATGGAAGGTGTTAGGGGTGACTAGAATAAGAGAATGGAAGGTTTTAGGGGTGACTAGAATAAGAGAATGGAAGGTTTTAGGGGTGACTAGAATAAGAGAATGGAAGGTTTTAGGGGTGACTAGAATAAGAGAATGGAAGGTTTTAGGGGTGACTAGAATAAGAGAATGGAAGGTGTTAGGGGTGACTAGAATAAGAGAATGGAAGGTTTTAGGGGTGACTAGAATAAGAGAATGGAAGGTTTTAGGGGTGAATAGAATGAGAGAATGGAAGGTGTTAGGGGTGACTAGAATAAGAGAATGGAAGGTTTTAGGGGTGACTAGAATAAGAGAATGGAAGGTTTTAGGGGTGACTAGAATAAGAGAATGGAAGGTGTTAGGGGTGACTAGAATAAGAGAATGGAAGGTTTTAGGGGTGACTAGAATAAGAGAATGGAAGGTGTTAGGGGTGACTAGAATAAGAGAATGGAAGGTTTTAGGGGTGACTAGAATAAGAGAATGGAAGGTGTTAGGGGTGACTAGAATATGAAAATAGATGATTTTAGGGGTGACAAAGGGAATGGAAGGTTTTAGGGGTGACTAGAATAAGAGAATGGAAGGTTTTAGGGGTGACTAGAATAAGAGAATGGAAGGTGTTAGGGGTGACTAGAATAAGAGAATGGAAGGTTTTAGGGGTGACTAGAATAAGAGAATGGAAGGTGTTAAGCTGCTCCCACACTAGGACTTTTCAAGCGCGTCATCACGCTACTCGATCGCCTCAACTCCCATATATGGTAAAATGGGCGGAGCTATGCGGGACTCACCGAGAACCTAGCCGAGGGGCATTTGGCGGGACTGGCGAGTCCCGCGCTCAGTTGTTTCCATACAGTGAAGATGGCCTAGAGGAGTTTACAATCTATACGGCATAACCTCAGAGGGCCAACGGTCCGCTCACAAGGGGATACGAGAGAAACACTGCATGTTAATAGCCTAGATTGCCCTAGAACTTACAATTTACACGACATGACCTTGGAGGACCTACGGTTCGCTCACAAGAGCTACGAGAGAACGATTACATGTTGAACATTAATTGGGGTAGGAGGGAGTTTGGGTGGTGTGTGCGAGTGTGTGTGTGTGTGTGTGTGTGGACGAGACGATTGTGTCGCCGGGTCGTCACCAGCAGGTTGAAATGATCGAGGGCGGCTTGTGGGCAAAAGGGTAATTACTCGCCCCTAAGATATTAATCAGTATGGTAAGCCGGGGGACCGGGGGGGGGCATGAGGCACGGGGGAGAAGGGGAGGAATGCTTCACTGGGATGGGTGTTGGAGGGCGTTAAATCACTGGGCAACGGAAAGCTGCTTACCTGTAGGTTGAAATGAGGGTGGGTTATGGGCCACTTCATCGCTCTGCGCTCTCTTTTATACCGGGGACAGGGAGAGAAGAGAGGGATAAAGGGATTCCCTGTATTACCCCGAGGGAAGGAACCGTACAACGTCCACTGACGTCTGACTCAGACGGTCGCCTCGCCCGTTTGGGAGTTTCCCCCCCCTTCCCCCTCGAAAGTCCGACTCATGAAGCGCGTTACCAACCCCAGTGTGGGAGCAGCTTTAGGGGTGACTAGAATATGAAAATAGATGATTTTAGGGGTGACAAAGGGAATGGAAGGTTTTAGGGGTGACTAGAATAAGAGAATGGAAGGTTTTAGGGGTGTCTAGAATGAGAGAATGGAAGGTGTTAGGGTTGACTAGAATGTGAAAATAGATGGTTTTAGGGGTGACAAAGGGAATGGAAGGTTTCAGGGGTGACTAGAATAAGAAAATAGATGGTTTTAGGGGTGACTACGAATAAGAGAATAGAGGAAAGACGAAGAAATAAATATTAAAAAGAGAGAGAGAATTAAGGGCTTGGCCTCATAGGGTGGGCGAAGCAATGCGTCCCCCAACGTAAGCCCCCATTGACTGATTGATACGATAAACTATAAATGGATACAAGAGCAAATATATTTAGCTATAGAGAGTATAATACAGAAAATCAAATGATGGAATTAAGTGACCGTGAAATGTTTATAGGAGAAAGAATAAAAGGTGAAGAGAGAAAATAAGGAATAGAAGAGAGACAGACATGCAGGCAGAATAAAGATATAACAAACAGACAGACAGACAGAATAAGGATATAACGGACAGACAGACAGCCAAAAAGCAAGAATAAGGAAATAACAGCGAGGAAGAGAGATACAAAGAATAAGGAAACAGCAGAGAGAGAAAGAAAAAATAGATATAGCAAAGAGAAAGGAAGAATAATTAAATGAGAGAGAGAGAGAGAGAGAGAGAGAGAGAGAGAGAGAGAGAGAGAGAGAGAGAGAGAGAGAGAGAGAGAGAGAGAGAGAGAGAGAGAGAGAGAGAGAGAGAGAGAGAGAGAGAGAGAGATATAGAAGATACAAAAACACAGAATAATACTAAAATACACAACTAAACTGGGTATAAATTATAGGCTCATGTAATACTTAATGAGAACCAGTAAAAACTCCCTTTAGTGTGGAATAAAATAAATAAATCAGGCCCGTAGTCGCTATTGTTTACATCCGCCATGTTTTCCTCGCTGCCCTTCTCGACGCCCAAGTAAGATGCCTTAAATAACCTTCCCTTCCCGGTGATTATCCTTAAGGGCGAGCCACAACACTTCAGCAGCCAACAAGAATTATCTGGTAGCCTTATATTGTTGCTCTGCATGTGAGATATTTGGTTTTCCATGACCGATGCCAATAAGCGAATCTGACGGGCTGGCGGCGGGAGGTGACGAATGTTTGGTTTCTCATTTATTTCCTCTCCTCCACCACGACAGTTTTCCCCTCACTCTCCTTCTCTCATTTTCCTTCTTCCTTTCCTTTTGTCGTCCTCTTCCATCCCTGCCTGGCCGTCATGTCCATTACTGAGGGGACCCAAGAAACATTGATAAGTTAGAACAAATCAGCACCAAGGCGGCAAGGTTCATTACAAACAATTACACTCGAACGCCTGGCATCACAACACGGATCAAACAACAGATTAACATGGACCCTCTTCACATATGCAGATAAGCACACAGACTTACACTTATGTACAAGATCACAAACACTCACATTGACCCACAAACATACCTACACAACGCAAACAGTCAACGTACTCGTAACACACACATCCATAAATACCAAACATATCACACTAACACTGACGCATACAAGCACTCATACTTTCCACGCACCATACATGACAGGAACAGCCTCCCTCAGCAGATTTTAGACTGCGGTACAATAGACTCATTCAAAATACAAATACACACTCACTTGTCACCACAACACACCAACACTAACAATTACACTTGATTCACTTCCCTCCCCTGCACACTCGGCTCCCCCGTCCCCCCAACAGCCAACAAATATGCGTGTTATGCACCTGTACGGGTGCCCTGCGCATCATAAATCCAGATCCAGATCCAGACCCTTGCCTAAGACGAGCAGGATTGATTGACTGATAGTTTATTGTAGCAAGTAAACAACAAAGGAGAAGGGAGGAACATGCCATCCCAACCCCCAGGCAGTACAGAGTGTGATTATACAACTAAGGATACATGTGGAAGCAGCACCAGGAAACTAAAAAGATACAATGGTAGGGGACAAGTGATAAAAAAAATAAAGGCCTTGATTTGAGCAGGAACGATCAGGAGCCTGCCTCGCCCTCTATTTCTCTATAATCCCATGGGAAAAATACGTTTGGGGGGAATGCAACCCTGTCTAATGATGAGATACCTCCACTGTGCTCTTTTAAAATTTCTTAGTTTTTACTATAGGGAATATACTTTTTATTCTAGAGCACTTGTACCAATTATATAATACAAATTGTTTATGAGTTCTGTTAAAGTAGCAGTGGTTCTGTCATGAAACTAAACACTCTTGACAAATAGTATGACATATTTAGTTCGGTAACTATTTTCTTTATTTCCCTTCAAGCACATTTAACCTGGTAGCAGCAACAGGCCAAATTTGTGCCATGATATAAACCCCAAAAAATAGATGATACATAAACTGATGACAAATGCTTTGATGTATATTATGAAATGGTTTGTGTGAATGATGATTTTTTCTCATTTTTCTCGCTTAGAGGGACCATAAAGAAATATGATCCCCGCAGCTACCGGGTTAAAGAACTGCCGTAAGACGTTCTAGAGCACCAGTTATGTGGAGGTAATGATTTTTCTCCACTTTGCAGAGTGTGAGGACTGATTCCCATTAATAAAAAATGGATGTCGCGTCTTTTGGTACCGTGGAGCTGAGGGTTTGTCCCGAGGCCCAGGACCTGGCCGGCGGCAAGGACAGTTCCCCGGCAACCCTGGCCAAGGCAGAGGAGCAGGACCGCCTGACTGACCCACAGGAGGCACATGACGATGAGGGGGAGGAAGAGGAGGAGGAGAAGGAGGAAGAAGAGATGCTAGAAGAGGAGGGGGCCAGGAAGAGTGTGAGGCGAGGGAGAGCAAAGGTTTTTTGGTCATTTAGTTGTTCATTGCTGTAAGGGACAGAATCAAAGTGCTGAAGTAGAAATTAGCTCAGTATTCCTATTTAACCCCTTGACTGCAGATTTCCCACAAGAAGACCTCACCAAGCTACAGAAATGTAACAAAAAGTGTCTGCTACAATTCAATGAAGAAAAATGTAAAGTCCTGCACCTTGGGAGGGGAAAACCAGCATACCAATACCACATGGGAAACACTCCACTATCCATGACAGAGGCAGAGAAAGACCTGGGACTATATGTTACCAGGCTACCAGTGAAGGCGAAATCTATGCCAGTCACAGCAGATGGGTTAAATACATGTTACAATACAAGCATACATACAATTTACACTGGTCGATTCTAACTCATTTCTGTCTTTGAAGGCCAAAAGGAAAGGGCGAGGGAAGCAGAACCTGGCCTTGGCTGACGCGCAGGCCACAGCAGCCGCCTTCACCTTCATGCGGAAAAGGAGACAAGACCTGACGCTGGGGGCCAAAGTCAAGGTGAGAACCCTTCCTCTAGGTGCAATACGTATACCTTTTGATCCTATGAATAACATATGGTAAGTGAAGTAAGTAAAGTAATATAAATAGATAAAGTAGTGTTATTAATGATGTTTCATAGATAAATATTTTGACACTTTGCCTTGGAGATATTGGGTCACCTTGCCTTGATTGGAATTTTCTCTTTTCTTATGGAGTTTGATGGTGCTGTTCCTGTATATCTTCCAACACCTTTATGTATAGTTTGTCCACACCCTTCCTCCTGAGTGCCTGCATGACTGCTGAAGTTGTAATTGAGTCAAATGCTTCCTTATGAACCATGAAATCCATCCATAGTTGCTTACAGTGCTTGGCATTCAGGTAGTATTAACTCAAAATTTTTCCTCTCTAGGTATCCTTCCTGATTGAGTAGGTATGTATTGAAACACTTCATTTGTGTCCTCAAGCCTTCCTTCCACTTTTACAAGCACTATAACTACTCCAGTCTATTAAACATTGCATTTCTAGTAACTTTAAAATATTATTAAGCATGGTTACATATTTATCAGAATGACTCAAACCACTGGATTTTACAGGTTCTAGAAATGCTGGAGCAGGAGCCCAAAGTCCCTCAGGGCAAGATCGCCTCCATGTTCCGTGTGAGCCAGAGCCAAGTGTCCAGGATCATGAAGAACAAGGCTGCGATCATGGCACAGTGGAACCGCTTCGCCACGCCGGACCGCAAGCGCTGTCGCCTAGGCAAAGCCGGAGCGCTGGAGCAGAAGTTGGTGGACTGGTACAAGGAGGCGAAGAAGGAGGACTTACCCATATCAGGACCAATACTCATGGAGAAGGCAAAGTCCATAGGGAATGAAATGGGGATAGAGTTCAAGCCTTCTGCAGGGTGGCTTGGGAGGTGGAAGGACAGGAACGGTGTCACCCTCAAGAGATTTAAAGACAAGGATGGCGCCCCGTCCGCAACCAAAGTTGGCAACCATTGGAGACGCTATATGTTCACCAAGGCAACCAAAGACTACTCCTTGCAGAACGTGTGGGTGGTGGAGGAGACGGTGCTAGTGTATAATGCCCTACCAGAACACTTAACCAACGGAGCGGCGAGTGGGAGTGACAAAATCTCCGTTATCCTAGCGTGCAACCTTGCCGGGACCGAGCGAAAGCCTCCCGTCATCATCGGTAACTCACAGACGCTAAATTCGATAAGTCTTCCCGCGCCGTTCCACTACCATCCAGACTCCATTGTTACGCTTGACCTCTTCTCCTCGTGGCTAAAGGAGTGGGACCGCGAACTCCACACCAAGAGAAAAAAGATTGTTGTGTTGATGAGCAAAACGCCTCACCATCCCGAGAACCCGCATGTGTTTAATATCAATGTGACTTTCTTTCCACCTGATACGTCTTCAGTGTTACAACCTCTGCAACTGGGTATAATAAACGTATTTAAGTCTCTATACAGGTACCAGCAGCTCAAATATCTAATGGCCAGAGCGCAAGCCAGTGAGAAAATTAGTCTTGGCAGCAGCGCATTCAATCAAAACATTCTCTCAGGACACTCTCTAACTCTATCTCTATTGGATGCCGTTTTCGTGGTGTACAAGGCCTGGAAACACGTGAGTCCGGAAACCATAGTCAAGGGCGTCGTGAAGGCTGGCATGAGTAAGGATGTGGATGCCCTGAATGTCTGTGACCAGGTTCATGCTCCACCCGGCATATCCCAGGAGGACTTTGAGGCTCTGGTCAGCATGGACGAGGAAATCAGCGCCACGGAACAGGCACAGAACCCACCCCAGGCACCAGACACACAACCGGGAATGATCACTAATGTACAGTTCTCGCAGTACCCAAACATGTATGGAGTTACAGGCAACAAGACCCAGCAACCAAATCATCAAATGGATCTTACTGTAGGCACGATACATGAATGTCCCGGTGTGTCAGAAGCGGTTTATGCCTGCCAGATACTGAGACAATACCTACAGCGAAGAGGTGGACAGCTATATGATGAATTTTCACACCTAGAGTCAGCCATTCACTTGGACATGATTCTAGACACCAGACCTGACTTGAGTAACTTTCAGGCTGACCCGCTGCATGATCCAGCCTCGGTTCATAGTCTGGAAGCACATAAAGTGGCGTTCGATCACAAGGTTGAATATCTACAAAAAATGCAAGATGAACTCCACCAACAAAAGGTACAGAAGGAAATGAAGAAGGTGACTCAAGCACCAGGAGTGTTCCAGCCTCCACATGGGCCACTCAACACGCCGCCCCAGGAGGTGAGGACTGACCTACACACACAGCTCCTGGGCATGCAACGGTCCACAATGCCCAGTCAGGAGTTACCCCGCCAGGAAATGTTACGGCAGGACTTACACCACCCCATGCAACACCCTGATCTCATGCGGCAGGACATGATGAGGCCGGAGTACAGGCAAGAAGTGCATCAGGACAGACCGCGCAACTCACTTCTTGAGCTGCGGTCCGTCAACGTTGCCACCTTCAGACATCCCCACACTGACGTCAGGAATGAGCTGAGTAATGAGGGGAAGAATGACGCCATGCCAGTCCCATCAGACCTCAAGAACCTGCCGTCTGATAACCACTCGGGCGCAGAAATCCACCATCACGGAATGGATGTCGCCCACACTATGCGCCAACCAGATGCGAGAATGGACAACCCGGGGATACCATATTATACGCTTACTAATCCTCTACCTCACTATATGCAGTCTAAATAGTCAGTAATGTAGTTCTGTGGGTGTTTGTGTGATAGGCGCACCATGTGTCTATTTCCGCACCTAGTTTGGAGATAATGAAAAGATAAGTCCTGTGAAAATCAACACACGTGATTATATAACAAGGAAGTCACTTGGAGATGAGCATTTTTTATTCCATTTATCTTATTTATTTATTTTTTACTAGTGGGAAGCTACCAAAATTTCTGTGTAAGTAGAGGGAAGCAATGTAAATTCTGTCCCTTGCTTTTATCAGACACACAGGCTCATTCATCTACTGATTTACACATAACAGGAAGATACGATGTTGATCACTGAAGCTGAAGGGACCTCTTCTGTATTAGGGTAGATCTGGTGATGCCACAAGAGCCAGTGTTACTTCAAAAAGGCTAACACTCTTATAGCAAAAGTTCGGAGCTCCTTTTACAAACGTTTTTTAACTCCTTGGCTGCGGATTTCCTACAAGAAGACATCACCAAGCTACAGGAATGGAACAAAAAGTGGCTGCTACAATTCAGTGAAGAAAAGTGAAAAGTCCTGCACCTTGGGAGGGGAAATCCAGTATACCAATACCACCACAGAGGCAGAGAAAGACCTGGGAGTGTATGTTGCCAGGCTACCAGTGAAGGTGAAATTCGTACCAATCGCAGCGGAGGGGTTAAGGCCAGAGAGGAGCTATGTCGGGTTGTGGTGAGTGTTTCCCCGTTCACAGTGCAGAGACCTTGAAAAACTACTGCCAGGCTCAGGAAACAACCCATGGAAATCTCAACAACTTCTGAGAGAGCCTTTGGAAATAGAAGGATTAAGGCTCAGAAGGGTTTGATAATATGGATCTAACTCTGTTGGTGCTTCACAAGAGAGAGGAAGAAGGAACAAGAGATGGGAGGAGAGAAAAGGAGGAAAAAGCAGAGTTGAGAGAAGAAAGAGACAGAGGAAGAAGGGGAAGGAAAAAAGGAGGGAGATAGAATGAGGGATGTTTGCAGCCACCTAATATGCTCAGACCTCAATTTTGGATTATATATGCTGTAAAAAGAATGCATTCTCTTTTTATAAATAAGTAAAGTATTTGTTTTCATCATTATAATCCCACTTTCTGTACTTAGCCTTCAAATCTCATGTGAACTTCTGCCCATTGTGAATATTCTTAGTAATCTAGCACAAGAGAGAGAGAGAGAGAGAGAGAGAGAGAGAGAGAGAGAGAGAGAATGGGAAAAAAGGAGAGAGAGAGAGAGAAACATGGCTATTCAGACCACACAGACCCTATGGTTCAGACTTGGTGGTGAAATTATATTAAATCAAATGCCACCAAGACTGCATTTATATTTCTCTAATATCTATTATATGAGCAGTGCTTGACCCTAGATTACCAGCATTGCTGGAGTAACGTGGTTACCAGCAATGTCCTAACTACAATACATTCTTAATTCTAAGACCTATGAACTAAACATATTACTCTAAAACAACATTATGAAAAAAAAGAAATAAGAAAATGTGTGAAAATTATTATAAAAAAACCTGCATCTCTTACCAAGGCTCCACTGCCATCACTGTGTTGCCTGATAGTGATGAGTTGTGCCACACGTGGAGTTTACACGTCTCCCGAAGTGCTCCAGCCTTACCTTATCTCCCTCAAATACAAATATGCCATACTTTTAAATGTCGATTTTCTGAGGGAAAATTTTTTTTTTTTTTTTTTGCTGTCATAAAAATTGTCTTTTTTGCTACGTTTACAAAAGACCCGGAGTAGGTACTTCTGGATGTCTCTTATCAGTGGGCCAAAGGAAATTAATAATCTCTTCATAGTTTTAACGCCATTTACGTAATTTCAAAAAACTCAAATTGCCAGATAATTATATTATGATTATTATTAATTATCCTGGTCCATGTGGAGGGAGTGGCTGGTTTTCATCAACTGCCTTTCTGAATATACACCACGATGGGTCACAATAAAGGTGGTGGTGATTACCTCCCCATCACGTGAAATGGCGTGCCAGAATCCAGACATAATTTTGAGCTTCATTATGATGGCATTTGTCCCCACACTGTCCCTTACTGCTTTCCTATAGTAACTTTGAAAGGCATCAATTTGTTTGTCAGTCAGCTGTTTCCCATCATCTAAGCTTCGTTTGACAACTTTTCCTGTTTGGGTTGTCTTTTCTTCTTTCAATTCATCTTCCAGCTTCCATAATCTTGTACCCATTCTTTTTGGATGTGATTTACACATTCCTCCTTCGTTACAGTGATATTATTGTATGGTCCTTTTCCTTCATTTATATTACATACAGCTTTGTATGAACTCGAGTCACCATCACTGAGAAATGTCACGTATCGAAATCCTTTCTCCTCACTCCTGTTCCACATTCTAACCGCTTCTTCTGCTTCCGTGGCTCCTGAGGGTCCTGCAAAGTTCATCTGGCATTTTCCTGAATGTTGTGTTCTCCATTCATCAAAACTTTTCTTGTCCTTTTTCTTCTTCATTATTGAACATGCCCCACAAAATTTACTCATTACTTCAAAATCGAGGACCATCCCAGAGAAAATGTCCATTACAAAAGCGACACCAATGTGTGAGTTGTGCCCAATGTTAGCCAGGCTCCATCAAAACTCACATCAACATGTAATATTCCATCACTGCCTTTTCCTCTACATTCCTTCTCGTGCAGCTTCTCAACACAACTTTTAGTCACATTGCTGTTCATCATAGAAGCTAGTCATCTCACTGTAGATGAATTCTCCTCTATCTGTAAATGTAGTGGTGGACATTTCATTTGCACCCATGGCAGCAAAGAGCCGCGATAGTCCTGTGCTAACTGTATAGTCAAAGTACTTAGTTGTAATTTTCGACATGCACTTTTTATTGTTGCCACACTCACTGCACCTTGCCAAATCCAACAATGCTGATAATCTTTGCAATGAAATGTTGACTAAGGCTCTATCATCACACACTTTGATCTCTCGTTTTTCTTCTGGCAATAAACTGTGTCTAAAACTTGCCGCAGACACGTGTGGATCGAGTGGTTGGTGGAGGGAAGGAAGGCTTTTTTAGTCTTTTCAAACTTTTTTGGCGATTCAGTTAACAGAGTGCCCTTCTCTTTGCACTCACGCGAGGCATTGTCACTTTATGGGGTAGAAAATAGCTCGCAAAATGAACATAATAACATAATAAAGTGTTTAAAGGTGTGCCCTCGCCGCCAACTCGTGCTTGCCGCCAGTAAACGCAGCTCAAACTATCGTACTATTCTAAACAAGGAGACTATTTGATTCTAAAACTATAAAACCGGTTGAATATTAAAAACATGATAAAGAACAACAATAAAACTATATAAAACCGGTTAAAAATTAGAAAAAACATGATAAAAAACAACAATAAAAAGTCAAGAATACCTGCAGGAGGCTATAGGGACGCCAGCCTCCTGTAGGAAGCCCTAGACGTCATGTCCCGGGGAGGGCGCCGCCTTCTGCCCAGCACCAGGGGGAGAGTCTCCGCCCCGACACTGGGGGAGGTACCGCTCTCGCAGGTCCCCCAGACTGGGCAACGCTCGACCAGCAAGTGCCGAACAGTCTGTAGAGGGACCGAACAGTCATCACAGAAGGCTGATTGATTGCTTGATAGTTTATTGTTGCAGGTAAACAACGAACTCCCCGGGATAAAGGCCATTAAAGGGTTTGTTGGAGGACAGAAGATTTGTAGGGATCAGGGGAGCGGTAGTGAAATTTAATGGTGCAGCGACCCTATAACCAAGACGAAGAAAATATAATTGGAAGACTTCTTTTCGATAAGCAATTGACTGAACAAAGTAAAAGAACAATTTATGAATTCTGGCAAATAAGAGAGAAAAAGATAAAATCCATATAGTGAAGCCAAATCAAATATAAGACCCAGACCACCCACAAGACCACATCAGGAAGAACAAAAACAACAGTACACAAGTTTTGGACAATAAGAGAAAAAAGAATGAAAGAAAAAGGAAATCCAGGGGGAGGTACTGCCCCCTCCCTTGTTGTGCTTTCCTTCCTACCATTGTATCTTTTTAATTTCATGGTGCTACCTACACATGTATTAATAGTTGTATAATCACAATCTGTCCTGCCTGGGGGTTGGGATGGCATGTTCCTCCCTTCTCCCTTATTGTTTACCTGCAACAATAAACTATCAATCAATCAACAATCCAGACAGTAGACACATCAGGGAGTGCCGTTACAGAGGCAAAACTCCCGACCGACCACTACTACTACTACTACTACTAAGTGCCGTTACAAAGGCAAGACTTTCGCAATCTACCTGAACCTGAACATGAGAAAGCCGTGTGTATATTAGTGTGACCGCTGATCCTAAGGCGGGCCAGGACAGTCTCCTTCTTACGAACACATCTGGATCACAGGTGATTTCAACCTCCCTGACACTGACTGGACTGCAATTTCCCCTTTTCTTCTTCTTGGGTGGTTTTATGGGGTGGGGGCTGTGGGGGGGGCCCCAGGCCACCCCGTCTAAACCAGTAGGTATAGGTATCAGGTTTGTCGTTGTCGTTCTGTCCTGGGAGTGAGTGAGTTCTTGCAGGTTGCCCCGCCTTCTGCAGGAAGGTTTACTTGAGGACTTGGAAGGAGGTGTTGGGGGGGTTGTGTGTTGTCATGCTCAGCAGGTCCTCTAGGGGGATCCTCCCGATGCTGACGCCCCAACCCCATTATTCTTGTCTTGCAGTTTAGGCGATGCTCGCCACGGTCGACTGTGAGTCCACCGCCCCTACACTGTGCTCCACTCCTAATGTGGCTCAGCTGGTCAGGGAGGGAGTTATATATTCTCTTCCCCCTTTGGAGTAGTCGCGTGTAGGATAGGGGTCTCATCAGGGATCCCATGCAGAAACAGGTCCAATTTTACAGAAATACAGAAATTACTGGAAAGACTTGACACAACTACCTAAATCCACTGGCCCTGACAACAGTCTTGCCTTCATGCTTAAATCCTATTTTCCTTTCCTTGCCCCAATCCTTCAGGCCATATTCACCCAATCCCTGTCATCCACCTCATTACCCTCTGACTGGCTTTTGGCAAATATTAACCCTTTATTTAAGACAGGTGACTGGACTGACCCAGCCAATTATCGCCTCATCCCACTAACATCGATTCCATGTAAAATTTTCGAACACAATACACAAACACATAATGAATCACCTTGACACAAACAACATCCTTACTGACTAACAACATGGCTTTCGACCTAAATGCTCATGTGAATCGCAACTCATTACTACATTTCACGACATTACGAGGCTACTTGACCGACGTGCCATTAAATAAGTTGACACAATTATTTTAGATTTTGCCAAAACCTTCGACAAAGTCCCGCACAAAAGACTGACATTAGAATTGAAATACTATGGTATTTCAGGACCTATTCTACACTGGATCACTACATTTTTTACTAACCGGACTCAACGTGTTCTTCCTGATGGATCTTCATCTGACACTGTCCCTGTTTCTTCAGGTGTCCCACAAGGCACCGTTCTAGGCTCCCTTCTTTTCCTTCTGTACATTAACGATCTTCCACTCTCAACGCCTAACTCTTCCACTAGACTATTTGCCAATGATCGTTTGCTGTTTAGAGCAGTAAAGACTACTGACGACTGCAGATTGCTACAAAAAGACTTGGACGCCCTCCAGCGGTGGGAGCGCACCTGGCAGATGCATTTCCGCCCTGACAAGTGCAAACTATTAAGATTCACCAGAGCTCACAACCCCATCCATCACACACACTCCATAATTCAGAACTAGAATCAGTCCACACACACAAGTATCTTGGTGTCTACCTCTCCACTAACCTCAAATTCAACACTCACATAGACCACATCAGTGCCACAGCCAACCGAACTCTGGGGTTCCTGAGGAGGGATTTACATAACTGCACACCTGACATAAAACGCATAGCTTATGACACCATACTACTCCATGGTGTGGGATCCTTACACACAAATTGATAGGGTTAGAACAAAACAAATCAAAGCGGCTGAGAAGTTTCATTACAACAGTTACACTCGAAACACTGGCATCATCAGCATCAGACTCAGACAACAGACAAAACCTCTTCCTTACCTCTTCAGACAAGCACACAGACTTACATTTATGTACAAGATCACAAACATTGACATTGACATTGACCACATACCTACACAACAAACAGCGCAAAACAGTCAACACACACATTAATAACACACATCCATAAATACCAAACACACTACAACAACACTGACGAATGTCCACTTACACCATGCGTCATCAGATTTTAGACTGCGGTACAATAGACTCATTCAGAAAACAAATACACACTTGTCACCACAACACACCAACACTGACAATTACATCTGATTCACTTCCCTCCCCTGCACACTCGGCTCCCCCGTCCCCCCAACGGCCAACACAAATATTCGTGTTATGCACCTGCACGGGTGCCCTGCGCATCATAAATCCAGATCCAGATCCAGATATCACACAAATACTGACGCATACAAGCACTCATACTTTCCACGCACCATACGTGACTGGAACAGCCTCCCTCAACAGATTTTAGACTGCAGTACAATACAGTACCCTCTCGAGTTTTGCGCTTTCCGAGTTTCGCAATCCTTGAGTTTTGCGGTTAGTCCGCGCATTATCACCGAGTTTCGTGCTGCTCTGACATGTACGGGTCACATCTACTTACCATCGGCGTCAGGCACGCTACCTTAAAAGGTAGTATCACACTAGACGTTTTCTTCCAAACATTGTGGGTATGGCAAGAGAGAGAGAGAGAGAGAGAGAGAGAGAGAGAGAGAGAGAGAGAGAGACATGTTAACCGCGTTTGAACTTCCCGCCGCCTACTCCCTGTCGTGTTTGGTTCAACTCGGCGCAGCCTCAAGAGTGTGTAGCTTAACTCTGGTTATGAGCCCCTCTTGTGAAAGGTAAGATAGTTAGGATGAAAACAAGGAGAAAGGAGAAGGGCGTGGGGAGGGAGGGTTAGAGAGTCAGGTTAGGGCTTTGGTCAGGACATGACCTGACTCGGGTCAGGTCATTTCCATACCTATCACACACACACACAGAAGGTGAAATGAGAACGATGGGGCAGGAAGGATAGTCAGATCAGGGCTTTGGTCAAAACATGACCTGACTCAGGTCAGGTCATGTCCTGACTTGTCACACACACACACACACGGACAGAAGGCCTCACAGTCGTGATGGTCCACTGCTGCTCCCCAGTCCAGTGTCCCTTTTCTTGAGGTCCAGCTGGTCCGGGATGGAGTTTGAGCCTGCCCTGTTGAGGTGTGTGTAGCTCCGTGCTAAGGGCTCGTCTGGCAGGCTGCTTAGGAAGATGTCCAGGTGTTTTTTGTACCTCCCTAGGGGCAGTTTGTGAAGTTTCGGATCTCTTTTGGGAGTCAATTGAATATTCTTGGGCCCTGGATGCTGAAGCTGTTGGACACCTGTGTTGTGGCTCTGTGGGATCCTTGGCTGGGGAGTGTCTCCTACACTGTCACCCAGATCTGTTGTTGTGGTAAACCTCTATGGTGGATGGTGATGGGTTGAGAACAGTTTCATCCAGTATTTTCCAGGTGTAGATGGCCATGTAACCTCTCCCTCCTCCTCTGCTGTGTGTAGATATTCAGTACTTTTAGCCTGCTCCAGTAGTCCAGATCTTTCATGCCCCTGATTTGTCTTGTGAAATTACACTGGATGGATTCAGTGGCTTGGATGTCTGCAGCTTTGTGTGGAGACCATAGCTGACAGTTATAGTCTATTATTTTTGGCTGGACCAGGGCCTTCCACAGCATCATCAGGCAGTCCTTTTCCTTTGTGTGGAATGTTCGTAGTATCCAGCCAGCTATCTTTCTTCCTTGTGTTATTGTTTGTTCAATGTGGTACTGGAATGAGGTGTCTGTTGAGAAGTGGACACCCAGACACTTAACAGTTGTTGATCCTTCCAGCTTTTGCCCCCCCTCGGTGCTGATATGTATAGAAGATTTTATGTCAGCTGATGGCCCATATCTTAATAGCTGAAATTATTCCTCATTGAATGACATGTTGTTTAGTTTTGCCCACTCATACACTGCATATAGGTCCTCCTGTAACTTCTCTACATCCTCTGCCGAGCAGATTGTTTTCCTTACATTTATGTCATCAGAAAATTATGTGAGGATGGAGTGCTGCAGTCCTTCATTTATGTCAGTCATTAGGATTAGAAAGAAGAGGGGTCCTAGGACTGAACCTTGCGGTACTCCGCTGATTACTGGGCTATCTCTTGATGTTGCACCGGCAACTTTCACAAATTGTGTTCTTGTAGTTAGGAAGCTGTACGCCCAGGTTCCCACTTTTCAGGAGATGCCCATGGTCCTTAGTTTGTGTAGTAGTACCCCATGATCAACTTTATTAACCCCTTCACTACGGCTGGGCCAAAACAGCGCCCCGCGCTGTATCCGGGATCGCCGTGTGCGCCAAATTTCAAATGTCGCTGTTGAATATAACAAGTTTTCAGCCATAAACTCAACATAATCATCATGTATTATATATAAAAACATGCAGAATTAAATGGTGCACATAAAGAAACATAAATTAATTGATAATTTTGAGATGTAAGCATAAATATAGAGATAAAATAACTTGTATATTGGCTAAAGCGAGCCAGGACACAGTATGCACGTCCTCTGATATGGTACGGGGCACGCAAGGACGCAGTATATGCGTCCTCGTGTTGAAGGGGTTAAAAGCTTTGGCAAAGTCCAGGAAGGCTACGTCCACGTTGTTCCCTGTCACTACCTTGTTAAGGAACGTGTGTCAACCCTAGACACAGGAATCTTCTTAGGTGCCGATACGTTTCAGAGTATGGGCCTTAGCTAATAAGACAATACAGGGTCCTTGCCAGACAGCACGGTAAATCAGTTGATGTTGTCGTAAGGGGGTATTATAACTTCTTGAAATTATTTAGGCATGATTGCTTGTTGCTCGTTTTTGCTCCCATGCTTGTACTGGAGAATGACACTATTATTATCACTATTATAAAAAAATGAAGGGTAGGAGAAAGAGAGAGAAGACAGGGAGGAGGAGAGGGAGCTAGGGGTGAAGAAGAAAGAGAGAGAGAGAGAGAGAGAGAGAGAACCAAGACATGCACATGCTTATATAATGTATTTCGTTCGATTTCATTCGCTTACTTGTCTTATTTTTTATATAAGCCACTGGGCAAAATAAAACTATTACGTATTATTTTATTATTATTATAAGTATGTATTTTTTTTTTGAGGGAGGTAAATAAATTTTTTTCATAACAACCTGGCCGGGATTCAAACCATTCTGTCCTTTTGTTTCAGAAGCCAAGTCATGGGTGGAGGCAGCAGCACCCCCACAGGCCCAGACCCTCCCACCAGGCCCGCCCCTCAACCTGCAGCGGGGGACGGTATCAGCTCCATCAAAACCACGGGTGTCTTTAAAGCGGTGAACTTTGAACTCTACGTAAAGCCGGTAAGTGACTGGGAACGTAGAGGAAGAAAGAGAAGGTAGGATGAGGTAAGGGAGGGAAGGAAGGAAAGGGAAAAGAAGAGAATGAAAGGTAAGGTTAGAGAAGGAAAGGCAAGGTAGGGAAAGGTAAGGGAATGAAGGGATTTAAGGGTAGAAAAGGAAAGGGAAAATAGTTAGTAATAGTTAGGTGAGAAAAGACAGGAGAGGAAGGGAAGGGAAGGAAAGGAAAAGTAGAGAAATAAAGGCAGGGAAGGGAAGAGAAAGAAAGGGAAAGTTCAGTAAGGTAAGATGAGGGAGGGAAAGGAAGGGAAGAGAAGGTAGGGAAAGGTAAGGGAAAGTAGAGAAACAAAGACAGGGAAGGTAAGGTGAGGGAGGGAAGGAAAGGAAAGGGAAGGGAAGGGAAGAGAAGGAAAGGGAAAGTAGAGAAATAAAGGGCGGGAAGGGAAGAGAAAGAAAGAGAAAGTTCAGTAAGGTAAGGTGAGGGAGGGAAGGAAAGGGAAGAGAAAGAAAGGTAAGGCAAGGAAAGGGAAAGTAGAGAAATAAAGGCAGGGAAGGTGAGGAAAGAAAAGGGAAAGTTCAGTAAGGTAAGGTGAGGGAGGGAAGGAAGGAAAGGTAAGGGAAGAGAAGGAAAGGGAAGGGAAAGTAGAGAAATAAAGGCAGGGAAGAGAAAGAAAGGGAAAGTTCAGTAAGGTAAGGTGAGGGAGGGAAGGAAAGGGAAGGTAGGGAAAGGTAAGAGAAAGTAGAGAAACAAAGGCAGGGAAGGGTAGAGAAAGGAAGGGAATCAAGGGTAATACAGCTTAAGATTTATCTGAATTAATATCACAATTACCTAAGTCATCATCATACTTGTTAATAATCTTTTTTATAAGTTGCCCACATCAACAGAGACATTGCTTACTCCATAATTTTCTGTCTTCCACAATTCAAATACATCCTCTTCTCTGCCTTAACCCAATAGCAGTGGGGATCATGTTTCTTAATCGGCCCTCTGAGCGAAAAAAATGAGAAAAAATCACCCCTCATACAAACCATTTCATAATATATATCAAAGCATTTGTGATCAGATTATGTACCATCTATATTGGGGGGTTTATATCATGGCACAAATTTGGCCCGTCGCTGCTACATGGCAAAGCCACAAATTTGGCCCATTGCTGCTACCGGGTTAATGCATACTGGGGTCGACCGGTCTTGTATGTTGTCGCCAGTATCTTCTGTCCTCTGCATCCACTTTATCCAGACCCAGTTGCCTCATATCTCCTTCAATTCCATCCCTCCATCTAAATCTCTGTCTTCCTTTTGATCTTCTCCCCTCAACCTGTCTCCTCCATGCCACTTTCACAGGATTCAAATACATATAAGTTAGTATTTATTATTTGCTCTTGTAGTAATGTTTTAACAGTCATATGTGAATTAGTTACACATTACAGATATTTCATTTGACTTGTAATTCAGATAGGTATAGGATATGAATGTTAACCTGTCCTATGAGAATAAGCTATTAAGTTTTGTTTTTACATTTGCAGAACATTGCTGTGATGACGTTTGGTGTGATAGCCATCGGGTGCAGCACAGCTTATCTTGCCTACATGAAATCGCAGATGCAGGGCTCCAAAACATATGTTGCAATAGCAGAAGATGATACAAAGTTGCTCATTCAGAAAAAGTCTAAATGGGATTGAGTTAGTTTATATTTGTGCTATACATGTAAATAAACTTTTGTAATATATATTTAAACATCATGTTCTTTATTATTAAGATGCTTGATATTGTTACCTAAGTGGGTTCTGTCATGTCTGTCCCCAGTGGGTTCTGTTCACGTGCCGGGGACAACACTGGCCAGCAAGTGGTGATTCATGGATAGCAGGGACACAAATGGTCTCAGCTTGGGAGTCTGGGAGTGTCCTTACCTTTCCTAGTCTTTGCTGCATCTCCTCTCACTAATTGGCTGCTTTCTAACTGGCTGAGTACCTGACTTCTCCCTCAGTGGCCCTAGAACAACTCTTGCTCTGTGATTTTAGTACTTTTCTACATCCATTTTGTCTAGAAATTCCTTGTGATAGCCCAGGACATGAATAAAAAAAACTCCTTAAATTCCTCAGCCACAGGGAGCCTCGGCCTGGGTTTGAATCTTTGGCAGAATGTTTGGTAGACAATTATCTCCAATAGACAAACTTATGTTTCTTGTGTTACATTAATTTTGTAAAAGCCATTAAATATTTGATACTGGATCACATTCCCTCAGACTCAACATTTCTCAAAGAAAGGTAAAAAATGTAAACCTTTCATTGAAAGATCTAATATCTAATTTACCAATGTCCCCCACATGGCGCAGACCTAAATTACACTGCATACTTCAAGTGGGGTGTGGCTATGCTATTGTATCGTAATAGCACTACATAGTCTTGAATGGGAAGGCTCTAGTAATGAAGTCATACATTGATTACTGAATTTACTCCATCAATGGAGATCGAGAGTACATACAACCGGGTCTGGGCCGCGACTAGAGAATCAACTCTGGCCACTTTTTGCTTTGTTTTTGAGCGGGAAATTTTACATCCCAGCCAATTTAATGAGGGGCTGAACTGAGATGAACCGAGTACATGGTGGCCGCGGGCGCAGGACACGGCTCCGTTGCGGCCACGTCTGCACCTCCATGACCGCCGCCCTGAGGTGAACGCCAATAAGCCAATAACAGCCTCCGTACAACATATATTATTGTCCACTAGAAAACGAACATTAGGAATTCTCTAACTGCAAACAGGAAGATAACAACAGCAAACGGGCAGGTAACACGATCGAGCTATAGCCAGCAGGGACATATATATATATATATATATAGGTCAAGAGGATGATCGAAGAATTATAGAAAAAAAAGAAAGACAAATAAAAGGATGAATGTGAAGGGGCAAAAGAGAGGAGAAAGAGGACCTATAAAGTGATAATAAATATCCCCAACGAAATACCCCCCCAAAAAAAAGATAAAAGGAGAGGAAGATATAAACCCTGTACAATAGAAAGAAGAAAAATAGTAAAGAATAGAGAAATGGCGGAATGAATAAACAGAAGAGAGATAGAAAAGGACCTATATGATAAAGGATAAAAGGAAGAGGAGATATGAGCGGCCACAAGAGGAGGAAGAGGAGGCGTGCAGACGTGTTTACCGCTGAGTGGAAGAAGGAGGTGACAGCCGCTGGACCCACTGATCTAGAGGGAATATCCTGCTTATATTCTCCATAGAGGGCTGTACAATTGGCTTAAGGACAGAGAGAAGGGAGAGAGCGACTAAGGAGACTGAAGAGAGCCAGAAGAGCCATAAACCATGTCCCAGAAGGTAGCGGTGAGTGTACGTTTCCTGATGGTGACAGTTGTTGGTGTGGTGAGTGTGTGGCGTGGTGGTGTAGTGTGTGGCGTGGTGGTGTAGTGTGTGGCGTGGTGATGTAGTGTGTGGCGTGGTGGTGTAGTGTGTGGCGTGGTGCTGGGGGTGTTGGTGCCGCGGGTGAAGGCTGGCCACACCAGGGAGGGTGAACGGCTGGCTGGCCTGCACACCGACTGCCCGGGCCGGGATTCGAACCCAGGCCCGCGGATTCGTAGCCAGGCACCCCAACCTCTGCACTGCGGGGAAAAGAGGAAGAAATAATAATAATAAAGAGAGGGATCTACCTCTTGTGAAGTTAATACGGTAAAGATTCGTTTTAGTACCGTGCCTGTATATCATTACCTACCTTGTGAAACATCACGAGCTCTTCATATATCTTTTCTACAAATGTTCAACAATCATGGAAACGCTTGTTAAATCAAATTCAAGGACTTTTTTTATTGTTGAAAATAGGGGATGATATTCATGAAAGTGCAGCCTCCTCTGGCGGCGGCCACGGCGGCGGTCCAGCCGGTGTTGCGAGAAATACCTCCTCGCAGAAATAAGTCGCCCTCCCCTGGTTAGAAGGGGGGCCAGGGGGCAAAGCCCCCACATTAGAGGTTAGGCTATGTAAAGTACAGTTGGAGTAGTTTAAATATGCTCCCCCACCCAAAACCCTCGATTTCCCACGGGTCCCCCAAGTTGAACCTCTCTGCGAGCTATTTTGCTGCTGCGGCGGCGGGTCCACAAAAGGCATTGAAAAGTCAATCATTTAGTGATTTCTGGAGAAAAATACTACCTCCATGATAACCAGCATCAAAAAACGCCCAGAATTAAAATGTTCTTGTCCAAGTTTGAGCAACGTTGAGAAAACAAATCTTTACCCAGTGCAGTAATGAATGACTTCCAGAAAATAGATAGGGGGTCGAGGGGGGTGAAGCCCTCTCTGTTAAGGGAGCCGTGGGGGCGAAGCCCTCCCATTAAGGGGGCCGAGGGGGTTGAAGCCTCCTGTTAGGTAGGTTACATTTTGCAGCATTTTGAAAGTAACAAGAACTGCTATTAGTTTTCACATTCTGCCGAACACCCTCAAGTTGCTAGATCGTTCTGTTTCTCGCACGTTCACCAGTCATGGAGTGTGTGCATTAATGTCTTTTGGTGGTGATTTTCCAGACCATGGAGGAGAACCCGCCCAAGGTGAACAAGTGGGACGGCAACGCTCTCAAGAACGCCCTGGATGACGCTGTGAAGGATGTAAGTTAACCATCAGAAGAAGTATGTTTTAGGCAGTGACATATCATCACTGACCTACAGAAGCCTTGGAAACTGGTAGATTCAGTTTATACCTTAAACACTTCTATATTATTTTCCCAATAGGTTTAATTCAAGGGTTAATGTATTTACAAGACTCATTGGTCCCTGTCTGCCAGGTGCTGCTGACACAGTTCAGTTACGTGGAGAGCCACAAGCTGCTGGACGGGCGCCTCATCATCTCCTCGGTGGCGGTGGGCTTCTCCATCTTCGCCCTCGTGTGGGACTGGCTCTACCCCTTCCCTCAGTCCAGGTAGAGTGGCCACCAGCAGGGATAGATCTACATGGCATACAGTTTCTTAGAAGATGTACTTTGCTCTGTATGCCAAGCTATGTTCACTTATTTTTAGTTTGCATTCACCTAAATTTAGTTTCATCTAGTAGTTAAAATTATTAGGAATACTGTGATAGATTTTCCCTAACTTCTTATGAACTCCTCTCTAATTAGAATGCCCAATCCCATCCAGCTCAAGTGAAAACACAAAACATTTTTAAGACATTGTAAAAATATTAAATGTACCATATATCAGATTCACAGATACGGAGAGAAGTTCCTGAAGTACCATGTGTAAATAAGTAGTGTAATATTTTAATAATGTGAAAAGTTGTTCAGAAGTCTTAGTGTGAGCAAACCAGCCTTTAAAATAACACTTTCCTTCCTTTTGCCTGATATCTCTCAGTTCCATCCCTCCATCTAAATCTGTCTACCTCTCAATCTTCTCCCCTCCAACTGCCTCCATATATAGATAAGTACCACATATACTTACCTAGTGATGGCATAAGAGGCAAGGAAGCTTTTAAGTATCGCTCATAAGGGGTGCCTCTTCTGATGCTCATAAGGTTGCCTCTTGTTTGAAATCTTATGCATGTGAAAATTTGTTAGAAGTCTTATTGTGAGCGAACCAGCCTATAAAATAAGTCTTTCCTTCCTTCTGCCTCATATCTCTCTCAATTCCATCCCTCCATCTAAATCTGTCTACCTCTTTATCTTCTCTCCAACTGTCTCCATATATAAATAAGTACCACATATAATACTGTAACTAGTTTGATATCTTATGTATGTGAAAATTTGTTTAGAAGTCTTATTGTCAGCAAACCAGCCTTTCCTTCTCTCTGCTATTCACTGCCCTTTTGCCATACAGTTCCCTAGATGTACTACTTTGCTCTGTATGCTGCGCTGTGTTCAGTTAATATATGTAATTTGCATTCATCTAGATTTTGTCCCCACCCCCACCAGGACCGTGATGTGTGTGTGCGTGATCTCTTACTTCGTGATGATGGGCGTGCTGACCTGGTACACCACCTGCCTGGAGCGCGGCATCTTCTGCACGGCACTCAACAAGGATGCCGCCGGGATTGACCCTGATGATGTGTGGAACGCCTCCTCGTCCCTTAAGAGGTGCGTCAGTCATAAGGCTCTCACACTTGTCCCTTGTGGCTTGTCACTAGACTTGCATCTTTTACTTGAATGAAAAATATTTTATTACATGTTATTTCCAATGGTTTCCTCTTAGATTCTGTATTTATTGAAGGAAGATTATTTTATGACATGTATTATCATTGGTTTACTCATAGAATATCTATCTGTAAGTCAAGGCAGAGAGTAATAAAGTTCCTGCATAATACTCAAAGTTGAAGGGATAAATAAAAGTAGTTTTCCATTATTCCTACTGTCACCACGCCAATCTTCTCTCTTTAATGTATCCATATTATCATCATTATCATCATCATTTTCTAACAGGTTCGACAACAAGTACCACCTGCGACTGAGCCAGCGCATGGGCAAGTCTGGGAAGGGCAAGGAGGCCCACACCACCCTCACCATCGAGAACTTCTTTGACGAGACCGGCCGGCTGCTGTATGCAGCCGTGGCCAAGGAAGTTCTGCGCCTGCACTCCGACGTGGAGAACAAGAAGAACTAGAGGCGTGCGAAGGCCTGGGGCCAGTGTATGACGGGGACTGGTTTTGTTTAGCTTCTGTTCAGTGGTCCGTTTTTTCATACAGATCTTTATTACCTAAGTTATTAAGCCACAAAGGTGTCGGTACTCAAAAGGAATCTGTTACTTTAATGTGTTCGCCAAAAGCAGCATGTTTTGGTATGTATTTTGATTGGAAAGAAAGGGTTTTTTACACTGATCTATGATTCTTTCCTCGTCATCCTGGCAATGTAGTTCCTTCAAGAGAGGGTTGGGAATCAAGAGATGCCTCAAGAAAAAAGAGCTTAAGAAGACTGATGATTGGTGTGGTGCATGAAGTAAGCTGCACTACACTCTGAGACACCATTCAACCACTAATGCTCCAGACAGCCTTGGTCAGCATAGTCAGGGATACGTGTAGGATGAACTGACCGCAGTCATTGTAAGTGCCCAACCCAACTATATCTCCACAAAATGATCTTTTTTTTTTCTTAAAGATACTAAAAAAAAAAAACGACTGTGGTGTGCTAAATAAATATATATTTATATCAATCAAAAACACAAACACAAGGAATTCATTGTACTGGACCTAGATCATTGGGGAGAGCAAAGTTGTGGGCTCGTCCGTGAAAGAGGGTGAAAGCCAAAGTTGGTGAACATTGAAATAGGATGGAGAATTTTCAGCAAAGGGCGAGTGAGTCAAGATTCGCTGTACACTAGAATTCAAATAGAGCAAAGTTGTAGGCTTGTTATCAGGCTCGTCAGTGAAAGAGATGGAGATTTAAGTGACAGGAAAGAGAGTCATGTGCCTCCACTTTATAATTCAAATAGAAACAAAAAACTTGTTATCAGTTATGGCAGGCTAAAGGAGAAAAGAGGAGCTGGTGAAAACTGAAAAAAACAAAGATGGAGATTAAAAGAGCTACGGGCAAAGTATTTTATATTAATATTTTGAATAAATTTTTTCTCTGAAATGATTTTGTTATCAGGCTCGTCAGTGAAAGAGGGTGAAAGCCAAAGCTGATGAATATTGAAACAACCTGAGATGGAGATTTCAGTGACAAGAGAGAGTCAATATGTGCTCCACTTTATAATTCAAATAGAGCAAAGTTGTAGGCTTGTTATAGGGCTTGTCAGTGAAAGAGGATGAAAGCTCAAGCTGGTGAACATTGAAACAACAGAAGATGGAGATTTAACCGAGTAGCAGCAGGGATCATGTTTCTTAATGGTCCCTCCAAGCGAGAAAAATGAGAAAAAATCACCCCTCACGCAAACCATTTCATAATATATATCAAAGCATTTGTGATCAGATTATGCATCATCTCTTTTGGGGGTTTATATCATGGCACAAATTTGGCCTGTCGCTGCTACACGGTAAAGCCACAAATTTGGCCTGTCGCTACTACCGGGTTAAGTGAAGGGAGAGAGTCAAGATATGCTGTACTTCATAATTCAAATATAGCTAAGTTGTAGGCTTGTTCACCAGGCTGGGCAGTGAAAGAGGATGAAAGCTAAAGTTGGTGAACATTGAAGCTACTTAGGAGAGTGAATTTAGCAAAGGGAGATTGTCAAGATGTCCTCTGCTTTAGAATTCATATAGAGCAACGTTGTAGGCTTGTACTTGAGGCTGGGCAGTGAAAGAAGATGAAAACTAAAGCTGGTGAACATTGAAACAACCTAAGATGGAGATTTAAGTGAAGGGAGAGAGTCAAGATGTGCTGTACTTTAGAATTTATATAGCAAAATTGTAGGCGTGTTCTTGAGGCTGGGCAGTGAAAGAGGATGAAAGCTCAAGTTGATAAACATTGAAATCACTAAAGATGGAGATTTAAGCGAAGGGAGAAATCGAGTCAAGATGTGCTGTACTTTAGAATTCAAATATGGCAAAGTTGTAGGCTTGTTCTTGAGGCTGGGCAGAGAAAGAGGAGGAAAGTCAAAGCTGATAAATACTGAAATCACTAAAGATGGAGATTTAAGCGAAGGGAGAAATCGAGTCAAGATGTGCTGTACTTTAGAATTCAAATATGGCAAAGTTGTAGTCTTGTTCACCAGGCTGGGCAGAGAAAGAGGAGGAAAGTCAAAGCTGATAAACATTGAAATCATTAAAGATGGAGATTCAAGCGAAGGGAGAGTGAGTCAAGATGTCCACTTAAGAATTCAAATAGGCAAAAAATTATATAGTTGGTAGAGTTAGGTGAGAGATAAACAGTACAGACATAGTTAGCAATAGAATAACAATATGAATAAGTCTTAGATGGTGGAAAAGTCGAGATTCAAGGCTGCGGGCACGAGAGCAAGTGATATTATAGCATCCATTGACCCAGCATCCATCTATAGACATAATTTAGGAGTGAGAAAGCTGAAGGGAACAGAGTAGAGATTGCTGTCAGTAACCCCAGAAAAGTGTCTTATTTAGGAAGTTATGAGGCTTAGAGGAAGAGAAGTGTTTTAAAGTGGAATATGGAATGAAAACAGCGAATATTACAGAAATTGATATAATACAGAAAGGTGGAACAGCTATCATGACGTACCTCATTAAGTTCAATAATTAATCATATGGGAGGACGAAATCAAGAGGTTACATAAAAGAAATTACAATAATGAGGATACTACCAATAAAGGCAATAGTAATACCACAATAACACTGATAATATATAGTTTTAGCCCATAGCAGTTGCCAAATCTCAACTTAATTTCACTTCCTTTCATATATTACACACAAAACATTACCCATCTTGTTGTATCATATTAATTTTATAGTACTAACCAAACAAACTACAATATATTACGGTGATTTTGATGGTTAACTGAGGATTTTGATACAGCGAGTAGGAAGATTTGGCAAAACCGCGGCAACGTTTGTTAATCAACGTTGTCAGATTGTCGTACTCAGCCTCTTATATTTACCAACTTCCGACCCAAAAACTGACTCCTGGGCCCCGATAAATAGATTAATTTATATTTATCGTTAAAATAGTTAATTCCAGATGTTTCTTGGCAATAGTTAGGCGTCAAAAACTGGTAAATACTATGCTCTGGGTACGATAATCTGGCACCGGTTGTTTGTTTACAAGTTTGGCGCCAAAAAGAACCACCGGAGGGTTTGACAGCGACGGGTCCGTCCTCTCTTTTCTGCCTCAAAAAGTAAGTTATTTAAGGTTAATTACGCCCTGAACCACCGCCAAAGCATGCATGGAGAAGAAAACTAACCATGAAACGCTAGTGAATATAGGAGAATAGTTATATAGAGTTAATAAAGGATCGTAAGCTTGGAAGGGACAAGGTGGTGGCTGACAGCTTTGAGAACATAGCAGCCACCAAAAGTAAGTTATTTAAGGTTAATTACGCCCTGAACCACCGCCAAAGCATGCATGGAGAGGAAAACTAACCATGAAACGCTAGTGAATATAGGAGAATAGTTATATAGAGTTAATAAAGGATCGTAAGCTTGAAAGGGACAAGATGGTGGCTGACAGCTTTGAGAATACAGCCACCAAAAGCAAGTTATTTAAGGTTAATTACGCCCTGAACCACCGCCAAAGCATGCATGGAGAGGAAAACTAACCATGAAACGCTAGTGAATATAGGGGAGTAGTTATATAGAGTTAATAAAGTTGGTGGCTGACAGCTTTGACAACATAGCCACCAAAAGTAAATTATTTAAGGTTAATTACGCCCTGAACCACCACCAGCGTATCCGTGGAGAGAAACATTAACCATGAAACGCTAGTGAATATAGGAGAATAGTTATATAGAGTTAATAAAGGTGGTGGCTGACAGCTTTGAGAATATAGCCACCAAAAGTAAGTTATTTAACATTAATTATGCCCTGAACCACTGCCACAGCATGCATGGAGAGGAAAAATAACGTCAAAACGCTAGTGGACCTCAGGGATTAATTTAAAGCTAATGAAAGGCCGTAAGAGTGGAGGGGACAAGGTGGTTCCTCTAATTGTAGATATATGAATTTTAGATTTATATTTAGATTCATTCATTGAGTCAGGTGGTGTTTGAAATAGTTGATGTGCTGTGGGGCGGCTGTGTGCTGGGTCGCAGAGCTTTGTCTAATTTACTTACTACTTATTTATTACTCTTATACTTATTTAATTCACGTGTTTCTGCTTTTCAGTGATGGAGCTTGATGATGTTGGTGCGCTGTTCGGTGGCAGTGATGAGGAGCCTCAGGAGAGAGAGCCTGGTGAGTGTATCTCTTATGTGCGTGAGGGAAGACATTATCTCCAACCTAAATTGATTATCCTTTCAGCATCTCTCTCCACTATTCTTTTGCAGTAGTGATGTGTAGTCTTTTCTTACTTCTTTTCCTTATTACTGTACCTTACACCTTATACTTGCCTCCAGGAGCAGTGACCAGCGTTCCTGGTTACCACTCCGCGGGCCTGGGTTCGAATCCCGGCCCAGGCTGTCATTGTGCAGCCCACCCAGCTGTTCATTCTCTCTTTTGGGCTGGTCAATAAATGGGTACCTGTGGAAGGTACACTGTGCAGCTATAGTGTATGCACTCACCTTTACTTTTACCTCTATACCTTATCCCTTATTTATTACTGGTGTGTTGCCTTCGACTTCTGTATAAAAAAGAGAGTAACTTGAATATTAGTGGTTATGTGTGTTACTTATTACTTGCATGTGTCACTTATCCTAAGGTGGAGAAAGAGAAGAAGGGGAAGAAGAGAATGAGTTGAACCCGAATGAGGCGGCAGCAGCAGCGGAAGGAGCGGGGAAAGGCGAGATCATAAAAGTGAAAGTTGTCAGGAAACCGCTGCCCAAACTTGACGCTCACAGGTCAGTCACGCTCACCCTTACCTTTTTATTTATTGATTTTTTTTACAGCATTGGATTTTGTTTTTCTTTTCTTTTTCCTTTTATTTTTCTCTTCCTCTTCTTCTACATCTTCTTTAATTTCTTCTATTCCTTCCTTTCAGTTATTCTCTCTCTCTCTCTCTCTCTCTCTCTCATATATCCCTGAAACAAAGCAATAATACTTCTTAATACTTTTCCATCATACACTCACTCACTCCTTAAAAATCTATATAAATCTATGTAAATCTTCCCTCCTCCCCAGGCTGGCGGGTCCGAGAGGGATGTTCGCCTTACAGAAATCCTTCAAAAACTTCAAATACAAAGGGAAGGGGCACGAGACGGAGGATTTCAGGGCCATGCTGCAGAAGATGGAGCTCTGGGCCCATCGACTCTTTCCCAAGCTGCCCTTCAAAGACACCCTGGAGCAGATAGAGAAGCTTGGAGGGCAAAAGAATGTACAGGTATTGCCTCTAGTACTCTACGGGTCATGTTCTTAAGCTTATTTTTCTTCTCTTTTTTCTGATTTTTCTTCCTTTTTTCTGATTTTTTTTCTACTTTTCCTTCATCTTTCTTTTTCCTCTTCTCCTTTTTCTTCTTCTTCATCTTTTTCTTTTAATTTTCTTCTTATTTTCTTTTTTTTTCTCTTCTTTTTCTTTACATATTTTTATTTTATTCCTCTTCCTTTTTTTTCAGATTTTTTCTTTTACTTCATCTTTTTTTTTCTCCTTTTTCTTCTTTGTCTTTTTCTTCTATTTCTTCCTATTTTTGTCTTTTTCTTCAGCTTCTTTTCTTTTTCTTCTACATATTTTACTTAATTTTCTTAATTTTCTTCACCTTCCTCTCATTTTCCCATTTTGCATCTCCTCTTCCATTCATTTTGTCTCATTTCCTCTCCTTTTCTCTCTTGTCTTCCTCCCATTTCTCCTTCCCTCTCCTCCTCTAACCTGTCTTCAAGTCCTGCACTATATCATAATCTCTCTATTTCTATTTCTGTTGTATCTCAGGTCCTTGCTGGGTCTTTTTTCTTATTTCTCATCTCACATTTTGTCTCCCACCTTCTTCTTCCCATTTCTCCTTCCCTCTCCTTACCTTTCCCTGTCTTAAAGTCCTGCACTCTTCTATAATTTCCTTTTCTTATCTCCTCATTTTTTTCATTTTCTCTTATATCTGTCTTTTAGTTTCTCATTTTGTCTCTTCTGTCTCCCATTTCTCCTTCCCTCTCCTTCCCTTCACTGTCTACAAGCCTTGCACTCTATCATAATCTCTATTTCCATTTTCTTTCAGGTCAACTTGAAGAAGATGCGTCTGGACATGTTCACTGAGGCGGACATAGATGACGGCATTGACCACGTGAAGAGAGGGACAGATGATGGCGATAATGACCCTCAAGTGCCCACCGTTGATGTGTTTGATGAGCTCCTTGGGATTACTACTACTACTGCTACCACCACTACTACTACTACTACTACTACTGGTGTTACGCATGCCTCTAACACCCCTCCGCTGATGCCTTGGTCCCCACCGAAGCCAAAAGTAAGTCATTTATTCCTTGTGTTTGGATTCTGTTGATGATTTATATACTATTGCCCTCTGTCTAACACTCCCTTAAAGTCTTCTCATTCATTTTCATCCCAGAGTACATCAGAGTACCCCTGATGCATAGGCCAGAGTTGGGAGGATAATGCTATTTCTCGCTTGTTTGTCACTTGATAGGATTTATAATCATACATTCTACTTTTATTTCATCTCTTTTTTTTCTTCTTCTCCTTTTTCTTCTATGTCTTTTTCTTCTATTCCTTCCTATTTTTGTCTTTCTTCAGCTGCTTTTTTTCGTTTCTTTTTCTTCTACATATTTTTCTTCATTTTCTTCACCTTCCTCTTTCTCCTTGTCTCTCATCTTCCTCCCATTTTGCATCTCCTCTTCCATTCATTTTGTATCATGTTCCTCCAACTTAATATCTCATGAACTGTGACTTTCGTGTGTGTCATGTCAAGTTTCTGGGGACCCTATATATTCGCAACTTAATATGGGTGACCTTGCAGCTGACGGATGAACAGAGGGAGAGGGCGGAGAGGAACAGGAGACTCGCCCTTGAGAAAAGACTTGCCCGACAAAGACAACAACAGCAGTACCAGGAGAGCCTCAATGCCTTGCAGAATAATTTGGGTAACTTAACTTATTTTCTGTTTTTTTTTACTTTGAATTGTTGTCTTATTCATTGTTATTTTCTTTAACATTATTATCAGTATTAATATTGGGAGGAGTGTGTTCTTCCAAACCTCACAGGCTTCTGTAATTTTCTAAAACACTCCTGTTGGGGTGTTAAGGTTGTCTTTTCACTTTGCTCTTGTAGCAAGGTCAGAATTGAAGTCCACTCTTGCACACCATTGACTTTAACCCAGTAGCAGTGGAGATCACGTTTCTTAATGGTCCCTCTAAGCGAGAAAAATGAGAAAAAATCATCACTCACACAAACCATTTCATAATATATATCAAAGCATTTGTGATCATTTTATGTATCATCTATTTTGGGGGGTTTATATCACGGCACAAATTTGGCCCATCGCTGCTGCACAGTAAAGCCACAAATTTGGCCTGTCGCTGCTACCGGGTTAAACCTAACACTTCTGGCATACTGCAACAGTCTTCTCAAATTTTTCAACCTTTCCATAACACCTTTTGAAATGACTGTAATTTTGCAGATAATGAAACCCAGAGAGAAAGAGACGCTACCTCAACAGAACCAATGGATGCTGCGAACTCTGATGACGGTTTGAACAGACTCACAGAACAAGGGAACTCCGAGGAAACACTCACAACAGACAAGGCTTTAGCGAGGACTCAAGACCCAGCGGGGACCCAGAAGAAGGACGAAACAGTCGATGGTATGGATGCTGCGGACAGTGTTTTTGACAAGCTGAAAGAACGAGAGGAGAGGAAAGAGACACAAGATGACTCAGAGGAGGAACTCACAATAGACGAGGCTTTAGAGGGGATTCAAGACCCAGCAAGGACCCAGAAGGAGAACGAAACACCAGATAAGACAGGCAATGGTATGGATGTTGCGGACAGTGTTTTTGACAAGCTGCAAGAACAAGAGGAAAAGGAAGTTACTCAGGATGATTCAGAGGAAGAACTCACAATAGACGAGGCTTTAGAGGGGATTCAAGACCCAGCAAGGACCCAGAAGGAAATAAAGTGGAATTCATGGATACTGACAGTGTTTTCGACAAGCTGAAAGAACAAGAGGAAAAGGAAGTTACTCAAGACGACTCAGAAGATGAACTTATGATAGACGAGGTTTTAGAGAAGATACAAGAGCCAGGAAGCGCACAGAAAGAGAACCAGACACAAGGGAATACAGAGTAAAGAATGAAGACTACAAATGAGGTTACGGATAAGCTTGAACGAAAAGACACGCAAAGGAAGAACTTGCAATAGATGAGGTTTTAGAGAAGATGCAAGACCCAGATAGCACCCAGAATTAGACCAAAACAAGAGGCAATAAAGTGGAATTCATGGATACTTCAGAGGTTTGGGACAAGCTTGAAGAAGGGAAACAGGACTCGGAGGAAGAACTTGCAATAGATGAGGTTTTAGAGAAGATGCAAGACCCAGTTAAAACACAGAATTAGACCAAAACAAAAGGAAATAAAGTGGAATTCATGGATACTGCAGAGGTTTCAGACAAGCTTGAAGAAGGAAAACAGGATGCAGAGGAAGAACTTGCAATAGATGAGGTTTTAGAGAAGATGCAAGACCCAGATAACACACAAAATTAGACCAAAACAAAAGGAAATAAAGTGGAATTAATGGATACTACAGAGGCTTCGGACAAGCTTGAAGATGGGAAACGACTTGGAGGAAGAACTTGCAATAGATGAGGTTTTAGAGGAGATGCAAGACCCAGTTAAAACACAGAATTAGACCAAAACAAAAGGAAATAAAGTGGAATTCATGGATACTACAGAGGTTTGGGACAAGCTTGAAGAAGGGAAACAGGACTCAGAGGAAGAACTTGCAATAGACGAGGTTTTAGAGGAGATGCAAGACCCAGATGACACACAGAATTAGACCAAAACAAGAGGAAATAAAGTGAAATTCATGGATACTACAGAGGTTTGGGACAAGCTTGAAGAAGGGAAACAAGACTCAGAAAATGAACTTGCGATAGATGAGGTTTTAAAGAAGATGCAAGACCCAGCTAGCACACAGAATTGGACCAAAACAAAAGGAAATACAGAGGAAGTCATAGATACCACAGATGAGATTATGAATAAGCTTGAAAAACAGACGATGCAGAGGAAAAACTTGCAATAGACGAGGTTTTAGAGAAGATGCAAGACCCAGTTATCACACAGAATTAGACCAACAACAAAAGGAAATACAGAGGAAGTCATAGATACCACAGATGAAGTTATGGACAAGCTTGAAGAACGAGAAGTTATTCAAAAGACCTCAATAGATGTTTAAGGGAAGATTCAGGACTCAGTTAGTGCCCAGAAGGAAAGGAAAACATTGAAAACGGGTCTTATGGGTGTGACAGATGATGTTTGAGGTGACAAAATACAATATGGAAAAGAAAAGGATGGAAGGGTTTTTAGAGAAGATTCAACCCCCTTCCCCCTTTCTTTTGTGTGTGTGTGTGTGTGCGTGTGGTAAAGGAGTCAAGGGCAAAAAGAAAAAAAGAAAACAATAATGATAAACAACAACGGCTATCTGAAGATCACATTGACAAGAGAAGTGAAAGAGGATGAGGCTGAGGAGATACAAAAATTCAAGACCCTTTTAGTGAGCAGATGAAGAAAAGGAGACTTGGATGCATAGAAGAGATAAAGGAGGATGAGGTTGAGGAGATACAGACGAGATTCAAGAGGTTGGTACGATGGATATCCCCCAACATTTTTCTTCACTGGATTGTAGCAGCCACTTTTTGTTCCATTCCTGTAGCTTGGTGAGGTCTGCTTGTAGGAAATCCACAGTCAAGGGATTAAACAATGAATTTCTTTTTATTTATTTATTTATTTTTTTACATTAACAGAGAATACACACCAGATAATTAGTTAGTCAGATGATTTAAGATAGAAAAATACTCTAAATTATAATACTGGAAACTAGATATTCACAACTATGTATCGGTTCACAAAGGCTTCTATGGAATGGCTCATATTTACAAGGTGTGTCATGCAGCATCCAGCCTCAGTTTTAGTCAAGCTAGTCACTATACAAATTCACAGAGCTTACAGTTGGTATCAAACACTGTCAGGGAAGGATTCTACTGTTGCCTTGCTAAGCTGAAGGCCATACTTAGGATCAGTTTCACAGTCTAATACAGCACTGGGGAAGGATTTCACTGTTCCCATGTAAGCTGAAGGCCATATTTAAGTTAAGATCAGTTTCACAGTCTAATACAGCAAGTTTGTAAGGTCCCCAACCACAAAAATTACATGTATAGTGTTTGGCGTTGATTCAGAAAAGAGGAAATTTTAGGAAACCACTTTGACAATCTCTAGTAGTAGTCGGTTTGGGGATAAGGCTTTGCAACGCCCCCCCTTTAGCAGCTTTAGTATCTGGTATTGAGTCGAAAAAATGGATCATTGTGGAGAATACAGTTTGGTTAGGGCACTTCAATGAGTGTGTGTTGGACTGGCCCTTAGTGACTTTAAATAAAATACAGTTTGGTTGGGGCACTTGCAATGACTGTGTGTTGGACTGGCCCTTAGTGACTTTAAATGACTATAGAAAACACAATATTTGACCTAATTTGTGGATGGCTCCTTTATAATTCTTTGTTATGGAGTGGTACAGACATTTTAATTATTTAGACACCTGACACTTCAAACTTTGAACTTGGCATTAAAATCAAATTAGCACAAAACAAACCTACACCACTCTATGAATGTCTATATTTTTACTGTTTCCCTTTCCTGTGTCCGCTGTTAAGTGTGGTTTGGACACGGGATGTGGTGCAGCAGGCGTGGGGTAAACATTTCTACTTGCCGACATCTTGCACAAAGGAATACATTAGGGTTGAAGGGAGAGGTGTTATGCACATTGCCAGGTCAGGACATATTTTTATCTGTGGTGTATTTATATTTGGTGACATCTTGCATGGAGATTTTAAATAGATAGAGGTTATGTGAAGGAAAGGTGAGGAAGGAAGAGGAGGGAGAGGGAGGTGAAAGGAAGAAAGAAAAGAGAAGTAATGGGAGGTAATGTAAAGCCAGGAAAATAGAAAAAAAAGAGGAGGATGAGGAAAGGAGATGGAAGAGGGAGAGAAAGGGAAAGCAGAGGTATTGGCTAATCACTTATATTTGCTGACATCTTGCACAAAGGAATTATATTTGGGCTGAAGAATGAGAGGTAGTCTTATGCTCATATTTATCCATCTCCCTATCTTCCTATTTAGCTATCTCCCTTCAGGTCAATCTTTTCCTCATCCGTCACTGGTTAGGTACTTTATACAGGCTCCAGATCATTGCTCTTGAGGTAGAAGGGGATATCATTTACCAGATTTAATTCTACTCTCTGATTCTTATAGTTTGTCACAGGAGAAATACTGGGAGTCAAATTCTAGTACTGTCATTTGTTTACGTACTGGGAGTTGAATTCACGCACTGTTTACGTACTGGGAGTTGAATTCACGCAGTCATTTGTTTACGTACTGGGAGTCAAATTCATGTTTTGTCATTTGTTTACATCTAGCAAGCACATCAAACAAAAGACTAGGCTCTCCATTTAAAGCATTTTCCTTCTACTGCAGCAACACAGTGAGGCTTTTGGCAGTAGTGGGGGCTGTAGCAGTGCTGGGGTGGATCACACGTAGGGTAGTGCCGAGTTACTAGAGTAAAGCATGGTGGTATGTTACTATAGTGGTATATTGCTGACTTTGGTTGGCTATTGAGATCTCGTCTGGTTAATCACTATACAAGAGAAAAAATAATTGAAACAAAGATCATTGGTGCGTGTGAAATTATGTAATTACACAATGGATATCACTGCCCATCAGTGGCCATCAGGACATCCACATCTCTCTTCTTTATGGCACTGAACTCCATATAGATATTTTTCACTCCTCATTCCATATGATTAATTATATTATATGAAAATGTAAGCATCCATATCATGAATGCTTACATATCCATGCACCTTTTCTGACTGTACTCTGCACAATTTGACCACACTGACTGCATCAGCTGCATAAATATGCGTTGGTCTACTCCTCTCATTTCATATTCAACAGCAGTTTTTTATCCCTCTCATCTGCCCTTCATGTAGACACCAACCAGTAACAAGAACCTTAACATCTTCCTGAACCTAATCAGGATCAGTAATAATTTCATATTTCATAATATAGTTTTCTTATAAGTGCTGTGCACATATTAGGCTTCACAGACCTGCAGTGTCACTAGGTTATGTTATTCCTAGCTTTCACTGAAAACACATTCCTTGCCTTAATTTAAATTAACTAAATTTTTAAACCCAGGTTGATTATTAAACAGGGACAGCACCGGGTACCTGGAAACAGCGAAGTGCACACGCTGGCCAGAGGTGGAACTCTAACACAGAGAACATACACGTGGTCTCACTATTGCAATGAACAATATCTAATTAAATAAGCACACAACATGGCATTACTTAAGGAATTTAAGCTCATATCAGTTTAACACAACTACCTACATGACATAATTTGTTTAAAAATAAATCGGTGCTTCAAATGTCCTTGGTAACATTTCAGACATTTTGATTCAAGGAGCTGCTTCGAGGTGAACAGAGAAGTGCACCAACACATTAGATGATGACAACCTCTCATATAACCTATATTTATGACTGTTGATGGTCTCCACTTTTCATGAAGATAGACTCTGTTAGATGCTCAGAAATTTACAGATGACTGCTCATTACGATAAATTAATGTCCAAAATAAATAACTTGGTGAATCAATTACAGAACACAGCCTGCAGGCAGTGCTGGGCATCACCTGGACCCAGCACTGTAGTTTTAATGACTTATCACATTTCTCCTCAGCGGTGAGTGCAGCGCGGACCACACAGCCTTACTCCAGCTCCACCAGCACCTGCTCCTCCTCCACGGTGTCGCCGGGCTTCACGTTGACAGCCTTCACCTTCCCGCTGGCAGCGGCGGACAGGGAGTTCTGCATCTTCATGGCCTCTGTGGGGAGCAAGGTGCAAGGTGAGAAACATGTATTTAGTCAAGCATGAAAAGTATCCAAGCTTGCTAGAATACTACACGTGCAGCATCCAGTTGTATCGATAATGAACACAACTCATGATAGAAAAGACTTCTTAAATATTTCTTTGCAAAATATTGCAGTGCAGAGGAATTACCAATGACACACAGCTCCTGGCCCTCCGCCACCATGTCACCCGGGGCACAGTTGATGGTCTTGACGAGCCCAGGCATTGGGGACAACACTTGCTTGCTTTGGTCAACCTGTCAAAGATACAAGGTGTCAATAGCTCACGTTTTATATGAAGCAGCCATCAAACTTAACCAGTAACAGATTTAAGTCTCGAGGTAAAACCTATCAAGTAGGTCATTCCTTATGGGATGCTTTCCCTATTGTTAACCTGGAATGATCTGTTAATGCTGTATTAACATGGCTTACCTTGGGTTTCTCAGGGATGAGGGACAGGAGGCTGTTGGCAGTTTTGGTCAGGACTTGGCTCTGGAAAGCTGTTCCCTTGTACCTGAAGAAAGCATCAGCATTGTACTTATAACCTTAATTTATGCATACAAACATTTGTGAAATGACAAGAGAGTCAAGTGCTGCTTCAGGGAAATGCTGTGTTGTTTGCAATACATTGGTTTTCAAGAATGATGAAGCTTTAATAAAAACATTATTAAATCACTGGTACGCTGCTCCAACAACTCACCGTATCCTAATTTCCCCGGCAGAGCCCAACTTGATGAGCTGGACGGTTTCATGGGAGCCGTCAATGTTTGCCTCGATCAGCGGCGTAGCTAAGTCAAACTGGCTGTCCACGGTGACCGTTGTGTTGTCCACCGTCACCTGAGGAAGAGGGCAAGGAAGCAGTGTATAAATAATCTACAGTCAATCAGCAGGGGCACACTGCCTCACCCATCCTGTGATGCCAGCCCCAGGGGTCTCCATGCAGGCTCCCTTACCATCCGAGTTCCTCACGGCAGGATCTATCGCATTGCTGAAGTCATGAGCTTTATGGGCATCCCCTCAGCCTCCTCCACTTGAGAATATCCCATATAGAAATAACCCTCAGAAAAGAGTTGATTTCTAGGTAGCGTTCCCTTGTTATTTGTGGGTTATTCTAGAAAAAATGTACATGTGAAATATTCTTAAAACTGTGGCAGTCTTGAAATTCCCACCTGCAAACAGTGCTGTGATGCTGCCTAACTCCTGAGTCCTACATCGTCCTAAGCGGTCATCAGTGTTCCTATTGTTTTCTCTGTCCTCATAATGTGCTTTCCACTTGAATTCTGCATGTAGTTCAACCACAAAATCCTGTTTACTACATTTAGGTAAACACAACTAGGATTACACCCACCTCAAAGTTGTCCTTGGCAAGCCTGGCAGTGCAAGGAACCTCCCAGTCCCCAAACTTAATGACCAGATCCCATACGTCTGGCAGCTTGGCGTTCCCGGCGCTCCTGTGGTCGTTGAGGAACACTCGGCTCCTCAGCTCATCCTTGAGGTGGATGGCAGCAAGGATGGCCGTCAGCTCCACCTGAAAATGATGAATTCTTGAGCTGTTATAGACTGATGAGAATGTGAACAGGGAGAATCTTATTTGAGGCAATGAAAGAATAAGGTTACGAGCATGAGTTAAAGATGATGAGTGCAGAGATAACATTATCAAGTTTAGTTTCCCATAAAGTTGTTGGAAGTGGAGTTTGTAAGGGCAAGGAATATCCACGAGAGCGAGTCAACTACTGGCAACATTGTGACTGAGAAGATAAATGGTTGGTGGGTGTTTGCAAGTTCACTGCTCATAGGAATCTAAGTTTGTTTGCGTAGTCATCAATTCTGTATGTGGAGCCACTTTTTACAATCAATAAAATGAATGAGTGTAAATATATCTTTTTCTTCCTGAGTGTGATGTAGATTAATTTGACATGAATAACATGCATATAAGTTATTACATATATACATACAAATAAATTAATTTACATATATACATACATTCAAATAAATTAATCAAAAAAGCACCAACTATGGACTCCCGTGGGTGTCGTAGCAAGCATCACCGAAATGACTCAACCACGCACCTTTTCCCGCGGCGACACCTGCTTGCCCTTGAAGCCATCCGGGTACACCTCCGGCAGGTAGTTGGTGGAGATGTTGCCCGACACAAACCGCTCCTCCGTCAGGATGTCACGCAGGAGTGGGATGTTGTGGGTGACACCTGGGAGGGGAACAAAAGTTAGGGTAGTACACTCACTGGTTAGCAAACTTCTTCTGCAAGGGTCAAGGTCCTCTAGCCAATATTCATTTATCTCTACTGGAGGTGGTGACCCAGTAAGCATAATCTTGACTCCTTCAATCCAGTACCCTGTATGACGCTGCTTTACATCTACAGTTAATTCATTATCATAGTCTTTTGGAGCTTCTAAAAGACCCTTGTCCTGTACTATTTCATCCTTTGTCGCAAAATGAATCAACTTGAGGCTCCTACACCTTCAGCTCACCTCCAGAAGCCTTTGACCCAGTGCTCTGTGTAACATTTGCTTTAAATCTACAGTTCATTTTCTACTAAAGTCTTCTGGAACCTTAAAAATCCTTGTCCTTTAATGTTTCACCCTTTGCCACTTAACGAGTCAACCGGATGCTCCACCACCTCCCCCTCACCTCGGATGACATAAGCGTCGAGGGCCTGGATGCTGCGCTGGATGGCCTCCTCCCTGTCGTCCCCGTAGCACACCAGCTTGCAGATCATGGGGTCGTAGTAGATGCTGATCTCGCTCCCTTCCTCGACGCCACTGTCACACCTCACCTGTAGTGGAGGAGAAAGGAGTGTACTGGTAAACATATTAAACAAAAAGATAAAAATGGGCATCAAACAGAGGAAGAGTGGAGGCAGTAACAGGTAACAAAATCACAGCAGAGAATAATAAAATAGAAGAATGAGCCAGTAGTCACCTTGGGCAGATGCAGGGGCTCCTGGTACCTGGACAGCCTGCCAATGGAGGGGAGGCCAAAGTTCTTGAAGGGGTCCTCGGCATACACTCTGCTCTCCATGGCCCAGCCACGGATGGAGATGTCGTCCTGGCTCAGCCGCAGCGGATGACCTGCAAGGAGTTTCACATCACAATGTTTAGCCAAAGTCAGGATGAGGTGTGGAGACAGCAGGAGACATTCTGCACATATTTATGTACATGATGGGGAGGCACTGCCTGAGTGGTTAGCACATGGGCGCCGCATCCAGGAGGATGCGGGTTCGCATCCCACCCGCCGCCACAGCTAAAATTTTCCACCACCGCTGAGTTGCCTCAGACTACCCACATGCTCTCCTGAAGACCACCTGTCAACCCGGACTCTAGATTCTCTCTAAAAGAGAGGATCAAAGAAGAGCTCCAGGGGGCAGCATGAACCAAGCAAGATGGTGCCACTATAAACACTAACCTGCACCATAACAGGCTGGGACAGACCACCAGGTCCCACCAAGGAAGCCTACCGGTGCAACAGACAGAAATGTAAAAAATATATATATATATATATATATATATATATATATATATATATATATATATATATATATATATATATATATATATATATATATATATATATATATATATATATATATATATATATATATATATATATATATATATATATATATATATATATATATATATATATATATATATATATATATATATATATATATATATATATATATATATATATATATATATATATATATATATATATATATATATATAAAGACGCTGCATCTTGGAAGACGCACAATAATATTGGAGATAAATTTTGAGAAAAAAAAATTAAGTCATTCTCACACAAGAACAGCTTCACCATATCCATGAATTTATGTAACCTTTTCTTAAAACTATCTATTGTCTCAGCACTCACCACAAATGTACAACTAGACAATTTCAACTACCGTTGGTAAATACACACACGCTGAAACAGTGGGTCCCTAACATAAACATGGCGGCATGTAGGCTATTGGTTTGTTTACATTCATCACTCGTCCGATTTTGTCCGTATGGTGATGACATACTAGTTGGTGGTTAGTAAATATACTATACATCTTTCATTGTCCAAGGGTGGTTTTATTTCCATAAAAGTGAATAAAAAAAAATAAAAAATATGTACATAAAAATATGAAAGAGTCAAAGAAATTATAGGCTGGTAGTGGCCGGCCGTTCAATAAACAACAGACGTTTGGGTCACGTTTGGGCTTGTGGCTTGGCTCCAGGAAGGTTTATGGTATTGGAAATACTTGTAACAAGTAAGTACTGAGGTTATATCATATAAAAGGCTGAATTAAATAGTTACTTAAGTTAACCTCATAATGTAATGACAACATACAAATCCACGTCCCTATCGGTCGAGCCAATACGGTGACCGTCCAAGCTCACTTGAGCCTGGACGTTGCTGCCACAATACAACATTTGTCTTGGAAGACGCACAAGTATTTTTCATGGTATTTTTTAGGAAAAAAATTGCGTCTTGTAAGCCGAAAAGTACGGTATCTCTCTCTCTCTCTCTCTCTCTCTCTCTCTCTCTCTCTCTATATATATATATATATATATATATATATATATATATATATATATATATTAGTGGCTTACACCTACCTTTGGCAACCCTGATCATCTGGTGGACAAGGTCAACGCCAGTGATGCATTCAGTGATGGGATGCTCCACCTGGGGATGGAAGGTGACCATCAGCACACCACACAAACACACACACACACACACACACACACACTCAAATACAATCAAGAAACTAACCATATATGCCATTACTAAAGTTATTAAAAAAAAAAAAAAAAAAAAAAAAAACTAATTAAGTATATCCAAACAAGCTTTAAGAGTGAGTATCACCAACCTGAAGTCTCGTGTTCATCTCGAGGAAGTAAAAGTTCTTCTTGGAGTCGACGAGGAACTCCACGGTGCCGGCCGAGGAGTAGCCGATCTGCTTGGCCAGGGCCACCGCCTGTTGCCCCATGGCCCGCCGCGTGGCCTCGTCCAGGAACACACTGGGGAGAGGGATTACTTTTTATTTTGTTTTATTTTTTATAGTAAACAACTTAAGGGCAAAAACAAAAAGAAAAAAATCTGTAACAAAGAGAAAACAAAAAATCCCACCAACTCATTTCTTCTCTCTTTTTAGTGTTCCTGTTCCCTCCCAAGCCTTCCCCCACTCTTTTCTGTATATGCTAGTATTAGATATTAGATTTAATATCTAAGTTTTCAGCCTATCGGCTGCCAAAGCTTAATAAACCTATTATTATTTTATATTATTTATATTCATATTATTATTATTACTATTATTATTATTACCTTGGGGCCTCCTCAATCACCTTCTGGTTACGGCGCTGGATGGAACACTCTCGCTCATTGAGGTAAATAGCGTTGCCGTGCTTGTCACCCAACACCTGTGGAAGAGGGAGACAGTGAAGGATAATTCAACAATGAAACACCAAAAATTCCAAAAATTCTAATGACTTTTGGCATTATCATCATTCCTAATAATTCCCCACCAAATGAGTAAGACATCCACGTAGCTGAGAGGACACGCAATGACCTGGACAGAGAGTTACGACTTGCCTGGATTTCAATGTGTCTCGGGTTGTCCACAAACTTCTCCACCAGGATCCGGTCGTCCCCAAAACTTGCAGCAGCCTCAGAGGTGGACAGCTTGAAGCCCTCCTTGGCCTCATCATCGTTCCATGCAATCCTCATGCCTTTGCCGCCCCCACCAGCGGATGCCTTGATCATCACAGGGTATCCAATGTCATTGCTGATTTTCACACAATCCTCGGCGTCCTTGACTATGCCATCGAAACCTGAGGATGAGGAAGGAGTGAAAAGAGGATTGAAGGAGAAGGAAGGAAAGGAATAGATGGAAGATGAGCAGAAGTAATCAGATTAGGATGAGGAGGAGAAAGAAGAGAGATGAGAAACAGAGGAATAGAAGGGTGAGCAGAAGTCAACAAAAGATGAGGAGGAGGAAAAGGAGAAGGAAGAGGACAAAGTGAGAAGAGGAATCTGAGGAGAGAGAGAGAGAAAGAAGAGAATGAGCAGAAGTTAACAGAAGATGAGGAGGAGAAGGAGGAGGATGAAGTGAGAAGAGGAACAAGAACAGGAGAGGAACAGAAGGAAGGCAAGCAAAAAAAAGTAAAATATTGCATCTGACAAATGTTAATAAGTAAATAAGGAGGAGGAAGAGGAGGAGGAGGAAACAGTGAGAAAAGAAATGCAAGAAAAGGAGAGAGAGAAAAAGAAGGAAAGCAAGCAAAAGAAAGTAAAATATTGCATCTGACATTTGTTAAATAGAAGATAAGGAGGAGGAGGAGGACAAAGTGAGAAGAGGAAAACAGGGAGAGGAGAGTGAGGAATTGAAAGACGATGAGCAAAAGTATAATAAAAAGAAAAAAACAAATAAACCTGGGATAGTGTTGACACCGGCAGCCATGGCCAGCCTCTTGGACTCCAGTTTGTCCCCCATGCCGACGATGGCTGCGGCGTTCGGTCCGATGAAGGACACGCCAAGGTCCTCAAGCTTTTGTACAAACTCTGCATTCTCACTCAGGAAGCCATAGCCAGGATGAACGGCCTGATGGGAAGGAACACTAAACATTAGCCCTGTCCCCTCACGAGAACTTCCCTCCAGCTGCAGCAGAAGTGTCTCCATCTCTCCTTGTTCTGGCACTCCCTCTCTGCACACTCAATCCTGCTACTCCCAACTCTCTCACTCTATTGACCCACTTCACAGGTCGTTTTTCCCTGACACCCCCTCCTCAATCCTTCCTTCATACACTCTATTCACAAATTCATTCTCATTCACTCTCATTGCATTATAAATATCATAAACATTAACATTATTACCATGCACTAAATTAAATAATCAAATGGACTGAATAAGTGTAATATCAATAATAATAAAAAATACTGAAATGAGGATTAATTATTAGCCTCACCTGGGCCCCTGTCTCCTTGATGGCCTCGATGATCTTGTCCATGCGCAGGTAGGAGTCCCGGGCCAGCGCTGTGCCCACACATATCGCCTCGTCAGCAAGCTTCACATGGGGCTGCAGTGATCATTATTATTATTATTATTATTATTATTATTATTATTATTATTATTATTATTATTATACTGTAAACCTAAACAACTTATAAATAATCAAATGTAAAACCTCCTTCATGCCTTGTTTACTAAAAAGAAACACCCTAACAAAACCTCCTTGATGACAAAGAAAAAAAAGTAAAAAAATTGGCATATATATGGAATTCACAGCATAAGAGTGTATGGCAACAGTCACAAACCTAAACAACCTAACAAAAACCTCCTTAATGACTTGCTTATAAAAGAAAGAGAAAGAAAAAGAAAAGCAAAGGTGGCAAATGTATCTAACTCACAGCATACGAGTCAACATCTGAGTGTATGGCAACCGTCTTTATGCCCATCTTCCTGGCCGTCTTCATGACTCGGCACGCGATCTCCCCGCGGTTTGCGATAAGTATCTTGGTGAAGGTCGGCTCCTCGGGGCGGATGGGGTCAGTGGTGTAGATGGAGCACAGCCGCACCCCACACAGCCTGGCTGAGGGGAGGCCCTGGGGAGGGGGGCAAGAGATGAACCATCACATTCAGGTTTACATTTTTCTTTTCTTTTATTAACATTAATGGAAACAACTTGATGGCATAAAAATAATAAAACAATATTTCAATATAATAATAATAATAATAATAATAACTACACAGCATAAACATCACAGTGCCAGTGTGCACAGCAGTGATAGTGTGCACATCACAGTGCCAGTGTGCACATCACAGTACCAGTGTTCACATCACAGTACCAGTGTGCACATCACAGTGCCAGTGTGCACAGCAGTGATAGTGTGCACATCACAGTGTCAGTATGCACATCACAGTGCCAGTGTGCAAATCACAGTGCCAATGTGCATATCACAGTGCCAGTGTGCACATCAGTGCCAGTGTGCACATCAGTACCAGTGTACACATTACAGTGCCGATATGCACAGCAGTGCCAGTGTGCACAGCAGTGCCAGTGTGCACATCATAGTGCCAGTATGCACAGCAGTGCCAGTGTGCACAGCAGTGCCAGTGTACACAGGAGTGCCAGTGTGCACAGCAGTGCCAGTGTGCACATCACAGTGCAAGTGTGCACATCACAGTGCCAGTGTGCATGGTAGTGCCAGTGTGCACATCACAGTGCCAGTGTGCACATCACAGTGCCTGTGTGCACATCACAGTGCCAGTGTGCACATCACAGTGCCAGTGTGCACATCACAGTGCCTGTGTGCACATCACAGTGCCAGTGTGCACATCACAGTGCCAGTGTGCACAGCAGTGCCAGTGTGCACATCACAGTGCTAGTGTGCACAGCAGTGCCAGTGTGCACATCACAGTGCCAATGTGCACAGCAATGCCAGTGTGCACAGCAGTGCCAGTGTGCACATCACAGTGCCAGTGTGCACAGCAGTGCCAGTGTGCACATCACAGTGCCAGTGTGCACAGCAGTGCCAGTGTGCACATCACAGTGCCAGTGTAAAGTACAGCGGTGACGGTGACCGTCATGAGCACACAGTGCCAGTGGATGCACACCAAGCAGTGCCAGTGCTTGACACACACACACACACACACACACTGGCCATCGGGTGCCCCACACTGCCACCATGCCCCTCCCCTCCTCCTCCTCCGTGCCCGGCGCCCCCCACCCCCGCCTTACGGGCCTGGCAGAGGGCAGCAGCACTCGCCGCAGCATCCTGTAGCACTCCCGCCTCAGCAGCGCCCCGGACATCCTGGAAACACGAGGCTGGGGACGCAGAGAAGGGCAAGAGCTCGGCTGGTCGGCCGGTCGGCGGCGGGGTCACGGCGGGATGGGGCGGGGCGGCGGGCCTACCAATATTTACTCCATATCTTAACTTTACTTCAGCCAACTCTCCTCAAACGACTTGCCTCACCAGTATATTTAAATATCCTGCAGACGAGAGAGTCTGCCATATAGGGTTTTAATGCACCGGAGGAGTTGATGGGGCGAAGCTCAGATTCAAGCTCAAGATCATTCCTCTCTTTCCTAGATTTCACACAGCATTTCTTATTATTGTCAGTGTTTTGTACGCTGAATAAAACCGGTGAAGCAGATAAATGCTGATAAAACAAACGTAAACAAACCCATCACCACCATCATCATCATCATCAGGCGTGGGTGCTGCGGGCGGCCTCCTCCGTGCTGTGCCTGTATATCACTGACGCTAAAGAAAAGGTGTCGTAATCTAGAGCAATATAACCCCAGTCTTAAGCAACAAACAAGTGCATCGAGGGTTGTTTATTGAGGCTAACATTTACATTTATTCGTCATCTTTTACCCAACCTGACTTGACCTAACGTGTCCATATCGAATCTGACCTGACCTAGCCTGCATCCTGCTTCTAAGACGTGATGAACAGAAGTATACCCTCAACTTAACAAGCTCGCCGGCGTCACTAATTTTCCCAGTGTGGCAATCTGTGGGCCGCGGTCTGCCTCCCCTCCAAAGGTAATGTATCAGATGGTCCAGGGCCGGTACTCTCAGACGCGCCCACCTCCAACATCAAATATTTCCAAATGTCAAAAATGGAAATTAATCGGGCTTTCTTGAGTTTTTTTTTCACATTCATGGTACAGAAGAAGAGTTAAACAACCACCAGGGCCATTAAACCCCTACCCCTACCCCTGAAAAAGCCTCCAAAAGCCTTGTCAAATATGTGTAATTGGGCGCCGAGAGGTTTGAGAATACGGGTCCAGTCCAGTCCAGTAGTAGGCGTGGGATTGCCTTGGTAACGACTCCCACTCATGACTTATTCTTGATTGTTGATTGCCGTTGTTGTCCTTTAGTTTTGTTCGGCTTTCTTTTTTCTTCTGTTCTGTTGACTTACTTACCTACAACCTCATATCAGCCATTTCATTGAGTGCGAGGCTGAGGTGACACGTTCTCTCGGGTGATATTGAATTTATTGTTGTATTGCCGGTAGTTCTTTGACCCACCCAACTTTTCTGTGAGTAATGGAGGGATTTATTTATTTTTATTTTTTTTGGCAACAAAGGACGCAGCTCAAGGGCAACAAAAAGACTAGAAAAAAAAGCAGCGGAGATTTTTTTATAAGAAAGGAGACGGCTCAAGGGCAACAAAAAGACTATTGAAAAAAAAAGCTCGCTACTCGCCACTCCCATAATAGACAAAAGTAAAGAGTGTCAGTAGTAGCTGTAACTAATTGGTAGAGTAATGGAGAAGCCTGAATCTAATCTAGCCATCTCACGTGAGGTCAAATATTTACATCATTCCCCAGATCTTGTGATGCTGAATCTTACATCAAGTTAATAGTAAGAGTTGGATATTTGTGATACTATAAAAGAAAAGATTTTGATATTTTAGCACTGAAGCATGATTAAATGACTATGATAATGCCTAGATTATTTTAAGGACACCAGTAACCTTCAAGAAAGCAATTAAGACTCACTCATTCACTACGACGTTACAAACTAGTGCATCGAGGGTTGTATTTTGAGACTAACATTTACATCTGTTTTTCACCTCTTACCCAACCTGACCTGACCTAACGTACCTATATCCTGCTGCTGAAACGTGATGAACAGAAATACACCGCCAACTTCATTACTATTAATTTGTGATATAAAATTCAGCATGACAAGATTTAGAGGAAACTAAATATTAACCTCGTGTGAGATGGCTACACTGAATCCTTCCTTCACTATATCACAGGTCTTCCCAAGCACCCACTACCACTATTTTTTTCCCGGTATATTTAAATGTGCTATTCATCCACTACCTAATCTAAATCGTTTGCTTTGTTTCTACCCTATCTCTTACAATTGCAGTCATACCTCGGTTTACGAGCTTATTTCATTCTGGAATTTTACTCGCAAAGAAAAAAACTCGTAAATCAAAACTGTAAGTGTAATGCTGAAAACACAAAGATCGCACGCTAGAGCTCAAACGCAAGTGGACATGAGTGCGTGGGTGCTACCTCTGCGAGTGTACAATGCAGACTGAGACCCCATTCCCGTATTTTTCCACTCAGAGTGCTCTCGTTTTGCGGTGAACAAAGGGAACTCACTCTCGTGTCTTCAACTTGTACAAACAGGATGCTCATACGCTAAGTCACCGTTCGTAAACCAAAGCATTTTTTGCGATTTTTTTCTTTTTTTTTGCTCGTAAGGTAAGGCAATCGTAAACTGAGGTATTACTGTATATCACGAGTCTTTCCATGCACCAACTACCACTGTGAGCTTCCTACACCCCTTCATTCCAACAGCAGATGGAACAGGATCCGCGCCGTCGCAGAATCTACTCGCCAAATCTAAGCACTCGCGGACTCATGTTGAAGTGTAGCGGGATGCAGGCGCTGCAAAACCTGGAGAGAGTTCGCACCGGCCAGCTCTCCAGTCTCAAGTACAAGTCATTAGTCCAGAGCTGCCTTCTTACCAGCCATGGCGAATCAGAAATGGCGATGAACTGGATGGAGGAGGTCAGTCTTTAGTGTTACTGTGCTGGGCGGGGCAGAGACTGGGGAGGGGTGAGACGGGCAGGACTGACTTCATACATGCATTGGCCTATAGTAAGAGCAAAGTATGAACCCAGTAGCGCACCATCAAGTTTCAATAAGTTTTCTCTTCCGTGCTCATTTGTAAAATCTGGCCTCTCGACAGCTTGAGTCAGTTTTTTATTGCGCCGAAATATTTTGTTTCAGCTGTTTTCTCCCTCAATCCTGCATTTATTATTATGGCTCGAGTCACTTTTTTAGCGTGCCAAACCTGCATTTATAATTTTACATATATAGTATATCAATGACTTTGTTATTTGTTGTAGTGTTTTTATGAATCAATAAAAAAAAATAATAATTCCTAGGACCATTTATGGACATGGAATAAAGTGTGCATGAACAATTTTTCACTTAGCTTATGATCCCACCTCCATAACTAAAAATTTTGTGAGCCAACTTTTCAAGGTAGATGCATTTTTAACCCTTTCATTGCTAAACACTCGCAGCGAGTGTTAGGTGTACGTATTTGCTGGTAGTGCTAAACGCTCACTGCGAGCTCCACCCGCACTCAAATCTCCCGCAAATAAGTGTGTTCCAACACTAATTCTCACAACACAGGATTGCCAATTGAGTGGGTTCTTCACTAAATTTGGTGGAAAATCATATCAACCCAGCGTGGCAAATCTACAGACAAGTAACTGGTGGATGTTCTTGCCCAATATAGCGGCATTTTTGCATAGCTTCACCTGTCACCTGACTGATTCTTTGACCAAATAGTTGTAAATATTGCAGTTGGCAATACTCCCTTGCCAGAATCTCAAGGAGAGATGTCCGCAGTTCCCTCAATATGGCTGATCATCCTGCACGCACTGACGTAAGTGTTAACATTCAACACTCCCTGAACATGCATGTACATTCGCAAGAGAGGCATACATAACCGACTCCTATAGATCTGGACCTCCTCTTTCCAATGGTGTTTTTGTTTTTTAGCTGTGATGAATAGTTTTTGAGATACAGAGGTTAATTAAAAGAGACCCCCTATTGGGCTGCCCGACTGTGCCTGAGGGGATAGTCGCGTCCGCACCGCGCGCAAGGAAAGGGATAATAGCAGAATTTTATCAGGATTCTTATGCTTCCTTCAAATTTCCAATACGACAATTGTGAGTGGATCGGGTGAGTAGGGGAGGAGGAAGCGGGGGTGGAGATGAGACTCCTGTCCTTCCGCCTGTCCCATGTCGTGGCTTCACCTCCCTTGGAATCTACATCTTGTTCACTGGCATCACTTTCTCCTGCAAAGTGGGGAATGCTTTCTACTTCACTCACTTCCACTTCCATTGTCTGAGAACAGGCATGAGTAATATTCCTCGTGTTTCAAGGGCCTCCGTGCCATTACGTAGTTCAAAAAATATATTACTGCCTGTACAGAGAATAAAATAAAAATTACTCTCAATCAAATCACTGTGTTGCCCTACGTAACACTATTATCACTATTATGCGTTCGGCCGTATGGCCACGACCTAGACCACAAAGGTTTAAAGCCCATAGCAGCGAGACGCACGATCTGACTGATGAGTGAGGGAGACAAAAAACTGCCTTTGTTTATGCCTCGTTCTCAAAGCCACGCCAGTGGAGAGGGTTGCTAATGAGTTAATATGGGAGAGTGAGGAAACTTATGCTCGACCAAAAAATGATGGGATTGGCATGAATATAGCTATTTAAAAAAAAAAAAAAAAAATTGTTCAAATGGACGCCAGTGGCGGGAAAGTGCGCTCTGGCCCTAAAAATATATTCACGTCATTGGCGTCTAAGTGTGCGAGAGGACTAATACTTCTTGCACCGAATGCTGAGCTGCTTTACTCCAGCCTCCCGCCTCCCATGTGACCTACGCTGACCTGGAGCCCGTGGACCACAAGTATCTGCTGTGTGGGCTTGCCGACGGAGGCGTGACCATCTACGACACAACTCTTCTGAGGGTGGACGACTACTTCTTCAGGGAGGTGGGCTCCATCAAGGGGGGACAGCGCGGCACACACAAATACCCGGTACAGCATCTTATGTAACACGCCGTTCACCTTGTGTAATAATTATAGTATTTTGCTTTAAGGGTTGTTTTTAGGAGCTTTTAAATGTAAAATAATTATGTAAAAATGTACTTGATTAATTATAAAGAATACTGAAGTAAACCATGTGTACTTGTATGGACCATGGTCGTGTGTGTGTGTGTGTGTGTGTGTGTATTGACCTATTGGTGTTTAGCTGTTTGTGGTTTCCAGGACCTGAGCTAAGCTGGGATAGTCCCGTTTCCTTGTCTCTATTTATCCGAGCTCTCCTTCATTTACTGGTCACTCCCTGCCTCCACATTCTCCTCCTTTAGACCATTTCACTCATCCACACTTCTGTATAGGAAACTGTACCTTTTAATGCTTCAGACGTGTTCCATTTTTCAGCTTCTTACTGTGTAAGTGTGTGTGTGTGTGTGTGTGGTTAGGTTAAGTATCAAATCCCAAATTCAGGACATCATACTAGCCAAACCAAAGATGATCAATCCCTGTGCCAAATCCAATATCTTGTCTGCCATGTCTGTTCCCTCCTACACCTGTATATATATGTGACTAGTCCCTCCCTGCCAGGTTGACTGTGTTCAGTGGTACCCAGCTGATGCAGGACTCTTCAGCACCTCCAGCAGGGATAAGAAGGTCAAGATATGGGACCCTAACCGCATGAAGTTGGTGGACCAGTTCAGCATCGACTGCCACGTTCACCACCACCAGATGTCCCCCGTGGCCACCAAGCATTCCCTGTTGGCCGTGGCAGGAGACAGCGGTGAGTTTCATGTTGGGAAATCGTGAAAGTTTGAGTTCTCAGACTTTTATATACTCTCATATTCACTGCAGCAAAGAAGTTCCGCTCCCAGTTTTTAATCAATAAATATCATAATTTTTTCAAAGTAAAAACTGAACGTACCCTTTTCAAGACTTCATGTAAGCCAGTGTAAAAGAGTAAGCTTTAGTCATGTCAGACGGCAGTAGTAAAACATGTCATCATTACAGGCGAGGTGATCTTGTGTGACCTGCGCACCGGGACGTCCACTCACCGCCTGCAGGGCCACGAGGGTGCTGTAAAAGCCACTCACTGGTCTCCACGCATCCAACACCTCTTGCTCTCCAGCGGCCAGGACCATACAGTGAGGATGTGGGACGTGCGAGCCAGCCGGGCCTTCCTCATGGCCCTGGACCCTGATACTCATGCTAGTGAAGGCCACAGGAAGGTCAGCAAGAGGATGAAGAAGGTTCCTCAAGCACACAAGAGCCAGGTGGTGTCCCTCTCCTTCACCCACGACGGACTCTGGATCCTGACCTTTGATTGTACGGGAAAACTCAAGCTGTGGGACTCCTCAACAGGGAAGAAGAAGGACGTCAACTATGGCGGCTTCCCCCATCAGTGCAAGAGGAGTGTGAGGATGGCTGTCACGCCTTCCATGTATCCAGACTTGGTGTTCCTACCTTCCAAGGATCAAGTGTGTGTGCTGGAGATCTTCACAGGACACGTGGTTAATGTTTTGGAGAGACACTTCGCGCCGCTGTACGGGGTCATCTACAACCCTAGCACCATGCATCTTTACACGTTTAGCAGTGACCACAACTTTATAACCTGGATCCCAAAGCGGTTTGGGCCAAAACATTGGGAGGAGAGCTACACAGATGAACCGGGGCCTAACAAGAGGAAAAGAGTGACGCAGGATAACTGGAGTAGCGATGAGAATTAGGTCTGTGATAGTCCATATTTTTAAACGTTTCGGTGCCTCAGTTCGCCTGTTTGAAAAGCCTCTCGTAGAAGTTGCTGGGATTTCCTGGGACTGTTTTGAGAACCTATAGTTTCACCCGACTTCTGCACTTCGGACGGGAAAGTCACCCATGAAAACCCGGTTAATCTTTTCTGTGGCCTTGGCGGACAGTCGTAGTGAGAGCCCAGTACGCTTAAGAATATGGACCATTGGCGTAAGAATGATGGTGTGGTTGTGGCTCTTCATTTATCATCAATCATCAAAGTCCAGATTCATGGTAGCATCCCACCTCACCTCCATGCTCACATTCCTGCTCCTCTCATTTCCCTCCAGCCAGCCAGGGGGGGAGGAGGAGAAGGAGGTGGAGAGGAAGGAAGAAGAGGAGAAAGAGGGGAAGGAAGAGAAATGGGAATGAGAGGAAGAAGAGGAGTTGGTACAAAGGAAGGAAGAGGGAGAGATGGGAAAGGAAGGAAGAAGAGGAGAAAGAGGGGAAGGAAGAGAAATGGGAATGAGAGGAAGGAGTTGGTACAAAGGAAGGAAGAGGGAGGGGAGGGGAAGGAAGAGAGATGGGAAAGGAAGGAAGAGGAGAAAGAAGAGGAAGAGAGAAAGTAAAGGAGGAGGAGAAAGGGGGGAAAGGAGAAGAAGGAAGATATGAATGTCTTCCCTTCACTACATCTATGCTCTTCCCTCCATTTACATAACTTTCTTTTTTATACGTAGATTATTCATCCTGGAGGTGCTGCAGTCATTACTTCAAGCCTCCGTACACTCAACAATCACCTTTTGCCAACATTCACTGTCAGGTTCATTCTCACACACGTTTCCTTGTTATATCCAGACCCAGTATTCTCTTGCCATGCTAAAAGGTGACTTCTTTCTGACGAAGACCTTTCAGTCGTGTTTTTAGTGATGGTTACATTTTTCATTGTACAGTACTTGTAAATAATCACTTGGGTAGATTTTCATAACATTTTCAGCACACGTCCATCATCAAGAACAGTTACATTAGTAAGTTATTCATACCTTCATCATACATTTATTGTTGTCAGTAAAGTAACATAAATATTTTTTTATATGTTCATCATACATTCATGGTTGTCAACAATTGCCACATTATTTCTAAATGACTGAAAATTGTAGTCTTTATGAAAATATTTGTAGGTATTTAAAATATTTAAACATAGAATTTTATATCAAACCATATTTATAAAAATATTCATGCCTAGACCTTCACACAGAACCTTTGTAAGCATTCTCATGGAGCAGCGCCAGCAGGCTCAGCACACAGCCGGGAGGCTCAAACTCAGCCTTGTTCAGACAGGAAGTAATATGGCAGAATCCCCCTCCCCCCCTCTGCTCATCTTGCAGGGAATCCGTGCAAATACTGGCCGAGTCCTTGTGACTTCACCTTCATACTAATGCGCCTGCAGTGATGACGGTCAAGGTTCGTGTGTGTAAGGAGGGCGAGCCCAGCCCGGCCTGCAGGTTCAGCACACAAATAATAATGAATAAAGGTGCTGAACAGAGCTTGGTTTGTGTCACCTCTGACAAATCCCCACCTATGCAGATCCTTTTCAAGGACGACAAAGCATCTAAAAGTTGCCAATAGGTAAAATAAAATTTGTACTTCAGGGTCTTGCTCCCAAAGGTTTGAAGCCTTGCTAGAGTTGCTGTGAGTGTGGCACCACAATGGTGATGCCGGAGGCCAGGTCTGTTGGGTCCTGGCTGCCCATCTTTTGGGTGTTCTGGGTGCTGAGGGTGCGCCGCAGCCCCGACAGCTCAATGAGGACCTGGTTCAGGAGGGAGTTGGTCTGCTGCTGGGCCCGGCGCTGCTCGGCGGCAAAGTCCAGCTGGGCCTCCAGGCTGTCCAGGCGACGGCTGACGGCCATGTTCTCTTCTATTTTCTCCAAGCGCTGACACACCTCATGAAGCTCTGCAGGCTGAAAGGCATCCCTCTGTGTGCCTCCAGTGGTGGTCCTGCTGGAGGGCTCCGGGTTATCGGTAAGGTCCAGGTCAGCGGGGTCGCTGATGCTCTCGTTGAGCTCCTCCGAGACAATGTCCATGTCCGGGGCCTCCTTCTTGCAGATCTTCAGCATGGTGGTGCTCTTGGCTGCGCTCGCTGATCTCTTTGTGCCTCGCCGGGTGGACTTTGTGGAACCTTGAAAAATAAAACAATAAAAAAAAATTACACTCAGTCTTTCCTTCACGTCCTGCTCAGAGAACTGAAAAGCAACAATGAACGAGATTGTAGAGTCTGTAGAGAAAGACACTTGCTGACACAAGGGCCACCACTTTGTTGTCTGTTGGGTCAACGTGTGGCAACTTTAGAGGTACAAAAGCCAACTATATATTTAGCTTTAGCAGCAATCCATGCTGCTGTCTTTCACTCCAGTCACTGCCATGGAAGACAGCAACAACACCAGTGCAACAAAAATTTACTGCAAGTATTACTTCAATGGCACGCACCCCCACAATGATGCGGCAGTGTTGCACTGACCATGTGCTTGAGACTACAGCCTCATTATAAAATTATTTGTGAAATAAATCCTGAAATGGGATAAATTCAACTGTAAACAATATTTTGGAGGGCATTCCTGGCCTACACCTTCCTTCAAGTTACTGCATCTGAATAAACAGTTATCAAAACTACTGTCACTGACATGGTCTTGCATATGTTGACCTTCATCAATAAAGAGAAATGGTAGCATGAATTAGCCGTTACTTTTAATTATGGACCTTATGGAAATGACATTTAGATCATCATCATCGTTCTTAAGTCCATTTGCTATTAGTCTGTGCGGGGAGACAAAGTGGTACAAGAAATATACATAAAAAAAATCTGCTACAGCCCAGGTTGTATGATTTTGAAAACTACAACCTGAGCAAAAAAAAGTAATAACCAAAGAGAAGCTGTTGCACTGACCTGAGTTACTCTTTGTTATGGCGGCAAACTTGGTGGTGGGGGGCATGCCCACCTGACTCAGGACGTGTCGCACCCGCGTGTAGTACTGCCACAGCGGCACCGAGCCCGACGCCTCAGCCTCGGCCTTGTTCTCCTGGTATTCTTGGGTCAGGAACTGCCATTTGTGGCGGCACTGGTCAGGGGACGGCTGGTGACCCTCAAGCTTCATTTGCTCTGAGATGGTCTGGAGGAAGGTGAGGGAACACCATGAAAAGGGGTAATAGTGACCAGTTTTGAAGAACAAACAAATATTTTACAAACAAAAAACATTTATTTGAATTCTCAAAATATAAAAGTTTGTATCCCTGTTGGGGCTGTCTAAGCATATATAAAGAAAGTAAAAATATTTTTCTTTTAATTTGCCAAATAATTAAATGTTGGTGGTCAAATTTGCCCACCAACTTGGGGTAACTTTGTCTTGGGCCCACAACTTGTGGGGTAAATGTGACTCCTAGCTTAAACACTACAGGAATGCCTCTGATGGGAGAATGGGGGTAAACATGACCACTACAGACACTTGGCAGTGTAATTTTGACCTACAGGCAACAATCTAACAGAATAAAGTAGTCTGGTATTTTCCTTCAATTAGAAAAATTTTAGCAAAATATATGGTAATTCTCTATCCATATTCCTTGTACTTACATACTACAACACTTAATGGTATACATCCAGAGAGTTTTTAAAAGACAAACTGATCCCTCTGGTTCATAACTGGCTGCTCAACCTTTTTTTTTTTTTTTTTTTTAATAACAAAGGAGACAGCTCAAGGTCACAAAAAAAAGGAAAAAATAAAAAAAAGCCCGCTACTCGCTGCTCCTAAAAAAAGAATCAAAAGAGGCGGCCGAAAGAGAGGTCAATTTTGGGAGGAGAGGTGTCCTGATACCCTCCTCTTGAAAGAGTTCAAGTCGTGGGCAGGAGGAAATACAGATGAAGGAAGATTGTTTCAGAGTTTACCAGCGTGAGGGATGAAAGAGTGAAGATGCTGGTTAACGCTTGCATAAGGGGTTTGGACAGTATAGGGATGAGCATGAGTAGAAAGTCGTGTGCAGCGGGGCCACGGGAGGCATGCAGTTAGGAAGTTCAGAAGAGCAGTCAGTGTGAAATTAGCGATAAAAGATAGAGAGGCAACATCGCGACGGAATTTAAGAAGTAGAAGACTATCAGTAGGAGGAGGAGAGCTGATGAGATGAAGAGCCTTAGACTCCATTCTGTCCAGAAGAGCTGTGTGAGTGGAGCCCCCCCACACATGAGATGGATGGTTTGTCAACAAAACTAATGTCTGTGATTCACAGTAAATTTGTGATTATCACTCCCAGCTACTACCTGATAGTACATTATTTTAATTTTTTTTTTATAATTTTATAATTTTTGATACTCTCGCCCACGCGACCCTTTTATATATTTGCGTGGCATGTTTTAGGCAGGATGCAGTATGCTAACACTCACAGATCATGCAGATCTCCTGAAATGGATATAAAACAAGCATTAAAGCCTATACCTATTTGAACATTTCAATATGCAGGTATATTTTTAGAACATTTTTTCAAGGTGGTCAACTTAGACCCATGGTTTTGGACAACTTTTCTCTGAATTTTGGATCCCTGCTGTATGTTAATTATGAAAGATACATCATTTTAAGTGCCAAAAATGGAAATTTTGGCATTTTTTACACTATGGAAAGTCTTCAAAAATGGATTTTATCGAATACAATTTTCTGTAGTGGCATGATATAAAATTTGTATTTTTTTTTCTCATTTTTTTATGCACTTTTACTCATTATATGTATTTGAACCTCATGTGTAAAATTTGAACTCTGAACCTTTGGCATATTTTTTTCTCATTTTTCACTGTATTTTGAAAATGTTTTGCTTTATACTTAACGCTTCAATTTTTCAAAATAACTCTGTAAATAATTATTAAAAGCTCCCACTCTTCTAAATTCTTTTTCATAGGGGCAGTGATTAGCGGGCCTTTTCTTTCTCACTATTATTCTTTTTTGCCCTCGAGCTGCTTCCTCTACCATAAAAATAAAAATAAAAGGAAAATTTTGTGTAAGCCTTTCGCCGCTCACCTCCCAGATGGTGGCATCGTCCCAGTTGTTGTCCTTGTCCGTGAACCAGTCCTTGAACTCCATCAGAAGGTCGAGAAGCTGCTGTACAGACTTGTCACTCCACTCCGACACTCCTGCAGCGACAAAATGGAAAGTGAGGGAAATGGCACAAAAATACATAGGGAAAAGATATATTCAGCACCCAAGCACATATTTAACAAGGCTTTCATAGGAGTTTTGGGCATTTCCAGGGGTAGTTTTATGACCCAGGTGGTAGTTTGACCCTTCCTCTGTACCATGAATCTAAGAAACATACATTTAACAAGGCTTTCATAGGAGTTTTGGGCATTTCCAGGGGTAGTTTTATGACCCAGGTGGTAGTTTGACCCTTCCTCTGTACCATGAATCTAAGAAACATACATTTAACAAGGCTTTCATAGGAGTTTTGGGCATTTCCAGGGGTAGTTTTATGACACAGGTGGTAGTTTGACCCTTCCTCTGTAGTATGAACCTAAGAAACACATTTAACAAGGCTTTCATAGGAGTTTTGGGCATTTCCAGGGGTAGTTTTATGACCCTGGTGGTAGTTTGACCCTTCCTCTGTACCATGAACCTAAGAAACACAAATTTAACAAGGCTTTCATAGGAGTTTTGGGCATTTCCAGGGGTAGTTTTATGACCCAGGTGGTAGTTTGACCCTTCCTCTGTACCATGAATCTAAGAAACATACATTTAACAAGGCTTTCATAGGAGTTTTGGGCATTTCCAGGGATAGTTTTATGACCCAGGTGGTAGTTTGACCCTTCCTCTGTACCATGAATCTAAGAAACACACATTTAACAAGGCTTTCATAGGAGTTTTGGGCATTTCCAGGGGTAGTTTTATGACCCAGGTGGTAGTTTGACCCTTCCTCTGTACCATGAATCTAAGAAACACACATTTAACAAGGCTTTCGTAGGAGTTTTGGGCATTTCCAGGGGTACTTTTATGACCCAGGTGGTAGTTTGATCCTTCTCCTGTACCGTGAATGTGGAAAAATGCTCCTGAAAACCCGATTAATCTCCTTCTTGGCCTTTGGAAATAGTTGAAGTGGGAGGTGGAAGCCTCTGAGAATACCAACGATAGACCCGTCCTTTCTTATGTCGAGTAAAAAAAAAAAAAAAAAAAAAAAAAAAAAAAGAGGCAAACAATAGACCTAGATAGTGAGATGGTTTGAAAATGTGATAAGAATGAATTAGGATGATGATTATTATTAGCGTTATTTACCGTCATCTGCTGTGTCGAGAGGCTCATCTGCATCTTCGTCTTCCTCGTTCAGGGACTTGATGTTCTGTCGCAGATTTCTGGAATGGAATAAAAAGGAACATGACTTTGCATATCTAGCTCTTGTTTTACACCCTTTCATGTCTTCGCTGCATTTGAGAATTCTATCTGATTCTATACTAATACCTTCCTAGCTATCAACAAAACAAGTGCTCAAAGTTAAGTTTCAGGCACAAACATGGTAAGCATAAGAGTCAGTCGTACCTCTCCTCCAGGTATGTCAAAACACCTGGGTCATCTTTGAGGAAGGAGTGGATGCCCTCAAAGTAGTCAATGCGGTGAGCAGTCTTTTCGCCATTCAGACGCTTCTCCAGCACGGCCAAGTAGCGGATCTGCCGGAAGGGGGGACTCAGCTTAAAATTGTGAAGCTTAAAGATGTGGTAATACTGAACTTTATATGTAATAGAAAAAGAAAAGTAATGAAAAGAAACAGACCATCCTGACATCACTGTACCATTCATAAATTGGGAGATTAATCTTAAAAGTGTGAAGCTTACAAAAGATGTGGTAATGCTGCACTGTAGTAGAAAAAGAAAGAAGGTAAACGGCAATTCATCTTGGTGTCATTGTACTGTTCATAAATAAATGAAGCACAGATAAAGAAACATATTCAAAGATGAGGTAATATTGCAGTTTATACGTAATAGAAAAGTTATTTATTTATTTCTTTAAGTAAGGGAGGCAACTCAAGGGATGAAAAACAAAAACTACAAAAAAAAGTCCGCAAGGCACCGCTCAGACAAAAGAAAAAAGAATGAGGTTGATTTCAGGTGGAGACATTACTTGAAAACTTAAGAGACAATTCAGTTTGACATCACTGTATGATATACCAATCATAAATAAACACAGGACAGACAAACTCATTTATTTCTAACTCAAGACAAACATAGGTAAAGTTCAACGAGTGTCACCTTGAGGTTCCTCCACTTGCGGTCACACTCCTGCCCGTTGACCACGAAGCCGTCCTCGCCCAGCGCATCGGCAATGTCCTTCCAGATGAACTTTTTCTTCCTGATGCCGCTGCAGAAGTCCGGCCAGCTCTCCCCGACCTTGGTGACCAGGTTGAGCACATCGCTGTGGCACCAGTGCGTTCGCTGGTCCTGGTCGCCTGTGAGGAAGGTAATGGGAAAATGTATGCTGTCTTTTGTTTGGAAGGAAAAGATTTATATTGTATTTCATTATTAGTGTATTTGTCTCCTTATTTATGTCTTTCTCTCTTCGCTTTTTTTCTCCTTTTTTTGCGTTCGCTGGTCGGGGTCGCCTGTGAGGAAGGTAATGGGAAAATGTATGCTGTCTATTGTTTGGAAGGAAAAGATTTATATTGTATTTCATTGTTAGTGTATTTGTCTCCTTATTTATGTCTTTCTCTTTTTCCTTTTTTTCCCTTTTTTGCGTTCGCTGGTCGGGGTCGCCTGTGAGGAAGGTAATGGGAAAATGTATGCCGTCTATTGTTTGGAAGGAAAAGATTTATATTGTATTTCATGGTTAGTGTATTTGTCTCCTTATTTATGTCTTTCTCTTTTTCCTTTTTTTTTTCTTTTTTTTTTTGCATTCGCTGGTCCGGGTCGCCTGTGAGAAAGGTAATGGGAAAATGTATGCCGTCTATTGTTTGGAAGGAAAAGATTTATATTGTATTTCATTGTTAGTGTATTTGTCTCCTTATTTATGTCTTTCCCTCTTCGCTTTTTTTTCCTTTTTTTGCGTTCGCTGGTCGGGGTCGCCTGTGAGGAAGGTAATGGGAAAATGTATGCAGTCTATTGTTTGGGAAGGAAAGGACTTCTTGTATTGTGTTGTTAATGTATTTGTCTCTTTATTTCTGTATCTTTCTTTTCTTCTCTCTCTCTCTCTCTCTCTCTCTCTGTGTCTGTCTCTTTCTCTCTTTGTCTGTCTGTCTATCTCTCTCTCTCTGTGTCTGTCTGTCTTTGTATTTCACTCTCTCTCTCTCTCTAGTCTAATAAATCTATCCTGCATTGACCTGGTGTGGAGCTAAACTACACATTTACCATTCATCTTGCCAAACCTAACTAAATCTTCTAACGAGGGCACAGACTTAACCCACCCTTGATCTCCACATATTAATCTCACCAAACCTAACATTGATATCTAACAGGGGAAGGCTCCACCCATATCCTTAACACAGTATATATTACTCTAACCAAACCTAACAATGATTTTTAATAAGGGGAAAGCTGCACCCCCCCCCTTAACCCACTCTAACCTAACATCAGTACATATATGCGTGTATAAGAAGATATGGAACTATGCACTGAGTCTATGATGATGTGAGGACTGTAAGTAAATTGTGGCACTCTGCAAAGTTAATAAAGATAATGGTTATGATTTACTTTATGGAGAAAGAAATGAAAGAAATAGAATAAGTTAAATAAATGGAAATAAAGGTAAAATGGTAAAGTGAATTAATCAGAAACAGAAAATGATAAGAAATTAAAATAATGAATAGAAAATGATACTAAACAAATGATGAAAAATAATTAATGTCATACTTCTCTCTCTCTCTCTCTCTCTCTCTCTCTCTCTCTCTCTCTCTCCTAGCCTTATGGTATGCGATTAACTGTTCAGATGATAAGACAAAGTGATGAATGAATGACTACCTAAGCAATAATCAAGTCAGGTATTCTAATTAACGAAGATAATTAGAATGATGACGTGCCTCCATTATTACACCCTCGATAATGTCACCCTGGAGAAGACATTTAATTATTATCTCTGAAGGGTCACAGAGCATCCTTGGTAGTGACATTTGGGATAACATTTATGGATTTATACTTGCTCTCTCTCTCTCTCTCTCTCTCTCTCTCCTAGCCTTATGGTATGCGATTTATGAATTACCGTATTACCTATAAGCAATAACCAATAAGTCAGGAATTTTAATTAACGAAGCTGATTATAATGATGACGTGGCCCCATTATTACACCCTGGAGGAGACATTTAATTATTATATTGTCTAAGGGTCACACAGCATCCTTGGTAGTGACATTTGGGATAACATTTATGGAGGCGCCAATAATTCGTCTCCTACTTGACCAGCTGCTCTTGTTGCCTTATCTGCCTTCCACTAACCTCTAGGCTTCCCACAACACCCCGGCAAAGAATGTACAGGTCAGGACAGGCGTGCACACAGCCGAGGTACACGTGTGGGCGAGCGTCTGCCCCCCTCAAACACGCCAGGTCGGCCAGTGTGTGTCTCGGCCCCTCCACACGGCTTGATGCGCGGTGGTCTATTTGTACATGCAGTGTGTACAGCCCTGAACACCAGACACTAGTGGTGGGGTAACACTGTCATCGCCGGGCGCCGCGGCGGTGGGTCGGTGGTGTGTGTCGTGTGGTGGCTGGTGTCCGTCTCGGCCCCGGGCGCCATGGCGGGGTGTAGCTAAAACAGCTAAAACGAGCGGCCTGCCCCCCGCCCCCCGCCCCCTGCTGGCCTGCCTGCTACGACTTACTCTTCTTGGGGCCCTTCCTGCTCATGGCGGGCTGGCGGTGGGGACCACGGCGGCTGGCGAAGATGAAAGATGAACGGGAAAAGAAGCACACCCTGGCACACTGCTGCTCCGCTAAGGTGGCCGCGGCTCAGCTGGGCCAGACTCACGGCGCGCCAAATTCAAACACAAGGATAATACACTGACCATGACACACACGCACACACACACCAAGTAAACCAAGCAAGTAAGCAAGTATGTCTCCACAAGACCTCTGTATGTCATGAAACACATGATAAATTAATCCAGACCAGGGAAGGGTTTTACCGCCGCCGGGAATCGAACCTGTGACCACTGAGACGGGAAAGCCACTCCTTAACCAGTTGGCCAAAGAAGTGGTGCACCTCTCTGCAGAATGAGATATGGGAAACTTTCCCCAGGCGTGTCAGGCACCACACACACTCTAGGTGAGCCATGCCATGCAGGCAGGAACAAACAAATGAAGCTCAAAGAAATGCAGCCACAAGTTTATTTTAAGAATGATAAGGAATGTATACATGTAGCCATTTCATGAGAGGGAAAAACTAAGCCAATTAAATATTTATACCTTAAGTAAATATCACTTGATAAAGAAATTACAAAGAATGTTTTCACCATCTCTGGCATAAATACATTACACAATTACTTCCTTACTGCATTATGTCAGAACTTACTCTTGGAACCATCATTTCACATTTAATTCTAACATGAACACAAATTTAGTCATTCAAACTAATTTATAGGAATATCACTTCATATCTTAAACTTGAACCTAAGATCACAATGACTTTTACTATATTATGTCAGAACTTACTCTTCAAAAAGTCGTATCACATTCAATTCTAACATGAACTCAAATTCAATCCTTCAAACTAATTTATACAAATATCACTTCATATCTTACTTAAGCTTGAACTAAAGATCACAATTACACTTTCTTACTGTTGTATTATGTCAGAACTTACTCTTCAAACCGTCATTTCACATTCAATTGTAACACGAACACAAATTCCTTATACTAACAATGAGAGCAACAAGTTATGAATGTTTGCTCGAGTGAGATAACCAGCAGCGGCGGCGGAGGGCGTGGCAGCTCCTCACAAGACCTTCACATGGCGCTCCTTCACTGTGCCGTCCTGCATCCCAAAGTAGGCCACCGATGCCATGCCCACAAACAGCCCAGTCTCGACCACGCCTGACAGGAAAAAATCGTATTATTAAACACTTTGAAACCTTAGTATGGCATCATTAAATACTTGACTGTGGATTTCCAACAAGCAGACATCACCAAGCTACAGGAATGGAACAAAAAGTGGCTGCTACAATTCAATGAAGAAAAATGTAAAATCATGCACCTTGGGAGGGGAAATCCAGAATACCAATACAATATGGGAAACACCACTATCCACCACAGAGGCAGAGAAAGATCTGGGAGTATATGTTACCAGACTACCAGTGAAGGCCAAATCTGTGCCAATTGCAGTGGATGAGTTAAACACTTTGGCCTTAGTATCAACAAAAAATAACCTCAATTTGTTGTACAGAAAGTCTCATTTGTAAGGAAGCATATAAGAATTTTCTGAGTCAAGACCTATAATAACTGTTCAGGGTTTTGCTAGGTTAGGTTAGGTTAAGTTTAGGGTATCTTCAAACACATTATAGCCAGCACCTTATGGTATAAATCAACAAAGAATGACCTCACTTTGTTGTATAGAAAGTCTCATTAGTAAGGAAGCATATATAAATTTTCTAAGACCTAAAGTAACTGTTTCTGGTTTTGTTAGGTTAAGTAAAAAGTCCATGAAGAGCCTAGCAACTTCCACGCCAGCCTTTTCAAACGGGTGAACTGAGGGGCCAATAAGTTTAAAAATACGGGCTATTAGAAGTGGCAGCGCAGTCGACAAGGGAATACCAGAAGCAGCTTATGCCACAATGTTATGGACAAATGAAAAAGACGAGAATAGAAAATGATAATAGATAAATGGTAAATAAATAAATAATGAAAATAAATAAAAACGATAACCAAGACATTTTAAAAGGTGGAAGTCATGGCTACGTACCAGGAATCATCATGATCTGTTGGTTCACTCCGTTCCAGTCATGTGGCTTGTCGAATACCCAGTCCAGGATGAAGTTCCCATTGTCCGTCACCACTGGTCCCTGGCGGAGGAGGAAGACTGGCCATTACCATACAATAATCCTACTCAATGTATCTTCCCAAACCTTACCCTTAACCCCTTGACAAGGGATTTCCTACAAGAAGACATCACCAAGCAACAGGGATGGAACAAAAAGTGTCTGCTACAATTCAATGAAGAAAACTGTAAAGTCATGCACCTTGGGAGGGGATATCCAGTATACCAATGCCACATGGGAGACACTCCACTATCCACCACAAAGGCAGAGAAAGACCTGGATTACCAGGCTACCAGTGAAAACCAAATCCATGCCAATCGCAGTGGACGGGTTAAAGCAGTCATTAATCTGTCTCCCAAAGATGAGATCAACAGTGCCTCAAAGGGCCTTTCACTCACAGCTTTGGCCTTGGCTTGTCTCAGAATCGCCTGGCCGCCAAGCTCACTCTCGATCTTCAGCTTGACAGGGTTGTAAGCCATGGGAACAACCTCAATTGGGACGCCCTTCACCCACTTCTCCCCAAGAACTGTAGAGTCTTTCCTGTGAGGAGACAAAATTAGGAGGTATAAATACAATGCTTAGAAATGCTGAAGAAGATGATGCATGTGACTTTCATGACTGTTTCTTCAAGATATGGAAAAAAAGTGTAGTTTTGAAATGCAAGGTTTTAAGGGAGGCAGTTTACAGTACTAGGAAATCTTAAAGAAAATGAAGCTTGTGACTTTCATAATTGTTTCTTCATGGTATGCAAAAAAGTATAGTTTCTGAAAGGTATGAAAAGAAGGCAGCTTGGATTTTCAAGAGGTTACATTTTACGGTAATAGGAATAGTTAAAGAAAATGCAGCTTGCGACTTTCATAACTGTTTCTTCATGGTATGCAAAGATTAGTTTCTGAATATAAGGTATGAAAAGAATGCAGTTTGGATCTTCAAGAGGTTACATTTTACAGTAATAGGAAATGTTAAAGATAATGAACCTTGCAATCACTACAAAGTTCATAAAGGAAGAAAAGGGATATTTGACAAAGAAAGAGGAAAAAAGACCAATCTGGAGTCCTTTACCTATAGTCAGCGATCACTACAAAGTTCCGGGCAGCAGCGGCAACTCCATAAGGGAAGAAAAAGGATACTAAACTAAGAAGGAAGAAGAAAAATGAGACCAATCTGGAGTCCTTTACCTATAGTCAGCGATCACTGCAGAGTTCCTGGCAGCAGCGGCAACTCCATAAGGGAAGAAAAATTATATTAAACTAAGAAGAAAGAAGAAAAAAGAGACCAATCTGGAGTCCTTTACCTAGAGTCAGCGATCACTACAAAGCTCTTGGCTGCAGCGGCGACGATCTTCTCCTGCAGCTGACATCCTCCGCCTCCCTTGATCAGTGTGAGGTCTTTGTCAGCCTCGTCCGCCCCGTCGATAGTCACATCCAGCTGTGGAAGACAAGGCTATGAACTGGCGCTCCAAGACTGGGCTACGCAAACCCAAGGAAAGATAAGAAAACCTACAGCATAAAATAAAATAAAATAAATAAATAAGTAAAAGATAAAAGGAAAAAATCTTCTTTCTTACCCCCTAAAACACAGGTTAACACTTGTATTGCGTACCTCTGGAGTGGTCTCAAGGTCCGTCATGTCCAGTCTGTTGCTGACGATGAGCTGGCGGGACTGGAAGGAGGTCGGGATGCACACAACCTTAAGGCCTTCCTCGCGCACACGTTCAGCTAGGGAGACCGAAGACGCGCACACACACACACACACACACACACACAAACACAGAGGAAGAGCAGTTATTAAAAGGACGTTGGAAGATAAGGGGGTACATTTGCCATTATTTTCAAGCACCTAAACAGAGGAACAGATTGACAAGACTTGGATGTGTTAGAAATAGAGGAAGGATTACCTAGCACTGGATCAAGCAAGACGGAGGAGGATTATTGCAAGTCTATTGACACTGAGAATAGAAGATGAACTGTAAATGAAGAAGAACAAGAACAAGAACAAGAGACTCAAACACAGGGATTTCTGCCTTACCGAGCCTCTCCACAGCATAGACCACCGTGGAGCCGCTGCCGATGCCCACCCTGAAGGCATCCTGCGGAGAGAGGGCATGACGGGGCGAAGCAGAGTAATGTTGTAGACCCGCTGGACGTCACCCGCCCAGCCCCACACAGACTCCTGCCTACTAACATGCAACATACACACACTGCTACATGTTCAGTGATTGTTCTTGAGCTCCTCACACTATGATGGATCTGTATATTTAATTAGAAGGATACTATCTAGTTATTTTCTTGAATTTCATCACAATATCAGGTTACTTTATCTGACTGTTCTGCAACCCTTAGTCCTTTGGTTGTGTAAAATAATGATATAAAGGGGAATGGGTGACAGACAATAATGAAGCACAGTGAGTTCATGCTGCCCAGAAAATTACTGTTAAGCCACTTACAAGATATTGTGTGGGGTCACAAGCAGCATAAGGGTGCTTTATACTACATAGCATTAACCAGAGAAATTACCAGAGGTGGGCAAGTGCGGTACTTAGTGCGGTAATGCGCTAGTACCGCATTACCGCAAAATTTCTGAAAATACTGCACTACCGTGGACCGCACTAAAAAATCCTGCGGTACTTTTTTGTGGTACTTTGAAAACTATTGAAGATGACATTTGCAGTGCGGGATGCTCACAGAAATGTTTTTTTTACAGTGAATCGGACTCAATCAGTCAATCGGTATCAGCCATTAGAATCAGCGATTCAATCATTCAGACTTTTCAGTTATTGTTCAAAATTAAATACTAAATAGACAGACTAAACTACTACACTGCGAGTTTTCTTTAACCCGCACGGTGCCAACCATTTCAACCCCGGACCCGTCTGTGGTGCCGGCCGATTTTTCATTTATTATTGCTTTTATTTTGGGAAAATCTATTGTAAATTAAGGCAACTGTACTATTTTAAGCACGTTTCCTATGTTTGGATGGCCAGGATAGGTACTGCAGTATTTTTTTATTTTGACTACTGCTACTGAAGTACCGCACACTGCGTAATGCACTGAGAAAAAAAAATGGAACCGCACTACCACAACCGCACTACTCCGGAAAAAGTACCGCACTATTGCAACCGCACTACTGATTTTTCAGTACCACGCCCACCTCTGGAAATTACCACAACTTGTGATCATGCAGTGACTGAGGCCCACCATTCTCAGCCTTAACAAGCTGCCTTACATAATTATACATGCACTGTCCTGCCCTGTGTCCCAGGGAAAAGGAACACCAAGCAGTTTAAAATGATATCACAGACTATAACGTGCAAGACAAGCCTTAGCATAAATAATGTCTAAAAAATACATAATCAATTTACCAGAGCAAATTATAGGCAATAGCATCCAGTAATATGAATCAAGAAACCTGGGCCTTGACAATGGTGTGTCAAGCCTTGGCACACACTGCCATGACCGGTCCCATGCAAACATACACATTAAGTGCCTCAAGAGGTGTCACCTTGACATGGTCATCTACCGCCCTGTGGGCCGCCGCCCTCTTGGCACTCTCCACCTTGTCCATGCTAGTGCCGCCCACCTGCCGGCAAGGAAACCGTGAGAACCACTTGGCTGGCGCCAGGGTGACAGGCCGCCACAGGAAGAGCCCCATCCTGCAGAAGGGAGGCAGGCCTCAGGGGCCGACTAGAGGGTTAGGCCTGCTGAGTAATGCTAACAATGTGGACATGAGTCTGCTGCACTCACTAGGCCTGAACACACCCTCTGCCAGCCAGTCTATGTACAGCCTTACACAGGAAAAGCAGAAGACAGGCTTCCCACAGAATTAAACCCACAAAAACCTACCTAATGTTACATGTAAAATAAAAAATACCAACTTACAAATAGTAGCATTATTTGCATGAAACTGTGTTAGGCAGCAGAGTCATCAAGCACTCAGGCCATGTTATTTTACTTTGTCAGTGATGATTTTAGTGATTAATGACTTAAGGCTAGGGTTGTGATATGTGAGGGCATTATGTAACATGGCAAACCCTTAAAATTAATAATTCATAGAGGAATGGTGACTAAGAAAGGGACATTGATGGGCTTACGTAGGAGTGTTGGGGAGTCTTGCAGTGAAATTAGGTTTGTGATATATAAGAGTATTATGAGAGTATCTGTGAGTATAACATGAGAAGAAAAAACAACATAGAAGTAGTAGTTTGTAAGGGAATGGTAAGTAATATGGACTTACGTAGGAGTGTAGCCTTTGGGAGTCTTGCAGTGAAAGCTATGATGAGTTTCTCCTCCTGTCAGTGTAAAGCCGTGACCGTGACAGTCTTCCTCTTCTTCCTCCTCTTTTTCCTCTTCTTTTCACATGTACAGCCTCGAAGGTCCTCCTCTTGACCGTGACAGCCTTCCTCTTCTTCCTCCTCTTTTTCCTCTTCTTTTCACATGTACAGCCTCGAAGGTCCTCCTCTTGACCGTGACAGCCTTCCTCTTCTTCTTCCTCTTTTTCCTCTTCTTTTCACCTGTACAGCTTCGAAGGTGCTCCTCCTCTTGACCGTGACAGCCTCCCTCTTCTTCCTCTTCTTTTCACCTGTACAGCTTCGAAGGTCCTCCTCTTGAATCTCTTCCCTGCTTTTCAATGGCTGTATAATATCTGTCTGGCTGCCGCGACACTCTGCCAGGCTCTCTACCACTTCCCAAAGCAGGAATTTACCATTAATATTCTCCCTGGGCTTCTCCGGACATATTAAAGTGCAATGAGGACTGAGAATACTGCTGGGCTTGCCGAGTTGTTTGTCCCCTCAGCTGGCAGCCCTCCTCTTCTTCTTTTGACCTATCTCTTTGAAGGTCCTCTTCCTCTTGATCCTCTCTTCTGCTTATTCACACACTATTACAATTTACTTTTCCTTGCTTATAACCCTTGCACTGCCTTTTTCCCACGCCGTATACTGCTGCTCACAACCCCATTACGGCGAGGGTCGAGGAGGACAGCAACATCATGTACATTTCTGGGATCATTTTCCGCTGCTGTCAAATTAAAAATTGCTACGAAAAGTCAAAGTTTTTCTTACTGACTGCCTCAGAAGGTGGGCTCTTTCTGACACCCTCAGCCCCGTCGTCGGGCCTCCTTGAAAGAATTGGGCATCTCTCTACCACAGAGTTATAATAAAAAATTATACGTATATAACTCTGTGCTCTCTTGCAGCCGTCCGGGGGGTTGCGCGGCATGCACCGCCTCCCTCCCGTGGGGCACATCCCCAACGAAATAACAAAAAATAAAAATAAAAAATAAAAAAATAAGTGGACTTTTAAGCAGACGGCCACCTCCCCTTCAAGCGACTCATCTCTCTAGGGTCCACAGTGGTTCTCAAAGAGACTATATACGAAGAGATAGTGGTATGTAGTAATTCCTCGGGCGTGCGGAAGTAGCGCCATCTATTGCAGCCCACCAAAAACGTCACTTTTCAGGGGTAGCTTAACTATTTTTGAAGTACCTGCCACAGCACCCTATCCAGCCTTCACTTATTTTTTTTATTGTAAAATGATTTACTAATGGGGTAAAGAAAAATATATTTGTTCTTGTGTTTTATTAGGTATTATCTACACTATATCAATTTGTTTTTTTAGGAAAAATATGATGTTGAAAGCATTTATATATATATATATATAGATATATATATATATATATATATATATATATATATATATATATATATATATATAGATATATATGTGTGTGTGTGTGTGTGTGTGTAGCAAACATATCCAGTGCTTTAAATACAAGCAAAGCATACAACATTCTATGCATGCTAAATTACTATAAGGCCTTTGCAACTGTGGTAACCCGGATGTCACACTGGTCCTGTGTCCCAGGGTAATGGGTTCCCTAACACCACAGGCTCAAGGGCCAATGTTACAGAGATGAGCACCGAGGCCACACGTTGCTACAGCATATGCCCCCAGCCTTACCTTTACCTTTTGCAAAATGCTCTTAGCTGAGTAAAAATATCATACTAACTGTACAAGTACCAGATAATGGCAAGCATTGCATACTGCTTGACAAGGCAGAGAACAAAAGCTTCTAAGCATTACAACTGAAATAAACAATGGGAGACACTCAAAGCTTGTTAACTGAACATGACCCAATTTATAACAGGCAAAACCAACAATGGTGCGTTATATACAATGAAAACTGTATAAAAATGTTGCAAGGCACATCAATATAAGAGCAAAGCATCATAAAACATGCTGAAATATATGATGGAGGACATCAAGAAGGTAACACATGAGTTGTCTTAAATGGAATGCAATAACTTGGTGGTCCTGGGAGACAGCCGAGCCTGGAGGTGAAAATGGAATGTAGGACACGGTATGATCTCACAAGCTCTGACCTTGGTGTCAGGGTCATGAAGATATTAAGCTCAGTAGACACAACTATGCAGCGGAGGCACATATGATAAAAGCAAATGAGACAAAATAAGGCAACTCATAGTGTAAGAAAATAGCAGGAAAGTTATGCTGCAGTATGTGACACACCAATTAAATTACAGGGCAGAGAGTGATATGTATTTCATAGGCTACATCGGTAAACATGTAGCATTTATTGCAGGAAGCACACATTAAAGTTGGATGTAATAAAATATATGTTTTTAGCACACATTAAAGTTGGATGTAATAAAATCATTTGATATGAAACTCCTTGAACTGACCAACCAAACAAACCACTCGCGGGACCCCCCCCCCCCCCCTTCAAAAAAGCATTATTTTTCACAAGGTTTATGAGGCATTAGTCAAGAATATCAACTGCCATTACATTTTGCAAATCATACCTATGTGATTATGTATATCATATAAAGCAGAAAAAAATTTGCAAGCTGTAATACAAACAAGGTTAGTCCTGGAAGCCACATTGATGCCAGACACGTGATGATAGACACTTAGTGTGATGAAATTACATGCTGTATTTCACATTATGAAACCAAGCCAAGTGTCACTGCAGGACATATTAGGTAAGGCAGACACCAAAAGCTTGCTACCTGAACAAGATTAAATATAACAGGCAATATCCACAATAAAGTATTGCGTACTGTTGGGTAGGGAAGAGAACAAATGCTTCCAAGCATTACACCTGAAATAAACAATGGCAGATATTCAAAGCTTGTGAACTGAACAAGATCTGATTTATAATAGGCAAAACCAACAATGGTGCATTACATGCGATATCTGGCAGGGGATTCCTTGCATTACAATTGGAAAGTGCCAGACACCTAAAGCTTGTTAACTGAACAAGATATGATTTATAACAAGCAAGCCCAACAATGGTGCATTACTTGCAATATTTGGCAAAGTATATGGAAAAAAATTCTTGGCGTAACAAGAGTAATACTAAATAATGGCAAATCCCACGAAGTTTCTCTTCTTTTGACAAAGCCTGTGCTCTTTGCTGCAGGGCTGTCAGAGTCTGTTTGCTCCAGCCAACATGTACTGAAATACCCCTGAGTCATGATTGAAGTGTTGAAACTGAAGACAAGTGAAATACTGTGCTCAGAAATCTATTAGCATTTGGACTTTGATAGTATAAGGCCAGAGCAAACCTCCTCTCTTGTAACCCATATCTCCTACTAGGCTTAGATCTTGGCATCTTGCAGCATGTTGAACCTGACCTCATAAAAAATCCATCCCTATTGGATCTAAAAAATTGCTGGCTCTGGGCAAAAACTGCCCAGGATTTGTAACAGCCCGGGCTTTGAGCTGCCTTGCCTCCCGGTGCAGACGACAGACTGTTGTTTGCAGCAATTTTCACTTTTCATGTCTGAAAATACATGAAAAAATATTTAATCACAATTAATCACAATTCTAAATAATAAAATATGTGCATGTAATTGCATTATTTTCAGTGCTATAAGGACAGTGAATTTAAGCATTGACATTATGTCTGCACGCCAGCATCGATGTAAGGCTTCACTTAGATTGCCTGACAAGAGTAATATTTTCAGGAGAGATGGGGGAGAGGATACAACTGGAGACTCTTGACAGATATAATGTCAAGATCTACAAGCACCCATTTACCATATATATCTTTGATGTTCAGCCCATACTAAAACATTTGTCAATGTGTTGCCACACTAAAAATATAAAAATTCCCTGTTTCTGCAATGTTAGTTATACCTAAGCCCTGCTAAACCATCCAAGTGAATCAAGAATGAGTTCTGGGCGGCATTAGCCAATACTAAATGGCACCACTATAAAAAAATTGCCTGCATCATGACGGGCCTGGGCGACTGGCGCCTGAAGAAACCTACCGGCACTATAGGCAGGTGGGAAAACAAAGGATCACAACAGAAGACTGGAAAAAGGTTTGTTAGTGGCACTTCAAGGTTATGCTACCTCTTCAAAGATTGGCCAGTCATGGTTTAAAGTGGAACAGGATAAACAAGAAACAGGTAGATATCTGTGGACACTACTGTTACTATCAATTGCCAGCCTATGGCAAAATTTGAACCTATGCTACCAAAAACATAAGACCCATATGCTGATCACTCGACTAATCATAACGGTACTACACCCATAGAAACATAATAAAGAGTTTAAATATATCATTCAAAATTTCAACCTTTTACATACTTTTTTTTGAGATATGAAGCCTACTGGTGTAACAGTTGAATACTGAACTCAATTTGTATGCAGAGATGTGAAGTATGTTATTAAGCTGTAATGTTTCCAACACATTAGTTGTGATTAAAGCAACACGGAATGTAACTAAAGAGGATAAATTATCACTGAGAACAAGAGGTTCCTTACTATATTGTGGTGAGCTTGATGGCCGAGTCAAGTTTCCTCCAACCCCATCAAGTTCACACCTGTTGAGAGGCAATTTTTAATCAAAGTGAAAATGGATGCAAATGGTCACTAAAACTAGTTATTATACTTGGTGTCACAAATTTGGGCAAAGAATTTAGGAAGGACTCCTGGACTTGGCGTCACTGATGAGGTAAATGATCTCGCACTCATTGGGCTATAATATATACATTGTTATAATGTGTATTATTGTCTTGTTACTATATATTAACTACTGATAATGGAAATAAATGTCAGGATTAATCATCAAATACAAGGAAAAAAGAATCATGTATGGAAATTGTGAACTTTTAAGTTCATGTAACAAACAAAGTTTATTATACACAAAAGGTTGGATACTTCAGATGTAAAAGATTTTGGATATAACATCACCCCTTCCTCCATATTGGTTCTTTAAAGCAAGGGTTGACTACAGCTGATTATTATTTATGCAGGTTACAGACACTTTTTTAGTGCAAACCATCTGAAATCAATGCTCATTATAAGGAATACTTCTCATGAGTAGCTACTAAAACTTGACAACCTAGAAGGATGCACCATCAGACTGTAAAGGATAGATATATTATAAGACATAGCTACATTGGTGGATCCAAAGGGGTCCCAGGCCCCCCCAATGTTCCTGAGTGATACAGGAAAACTAGCTCAAAAGCGCGCTGCGGCTAAAACAATGCTTTGGCACAAAGTCCAGGCTGTTATACCCATTGATTTAGGTCACTTCACCAGTTTTTCAAGACCAGGACTGCCGAGAATGGCTAATCGGTAATGCTAATGTTCCTTCCACCCGCAAAAAGTCTGACATCCTCCCAAAAACTCATTTCCTGGATCTGCACCCAAAGACATACCGTAACATGGTTCAGTGATCATGGACAAAAAAAATGTAAAGACAATCAATATCCAATCATTTCAGGATACATAAATCAGCATCCATATGAAGGAATTCTACAACTTAAAAGTGATGTTGAGCAGGGCATGTGTCAAGTGACTTGCACAGTCTATTTTGTGAAGTCATAATTAGATTAATATCACAACAATCAACAAACACCAGATGAAGTATTCATACCAAAATCAGTACATGGAGCTGGTGCACTGCAATGGGAAGCACATTCCTGTAGCTCACCAAGAGGGTTGAATGATGCCATGTACTTCAGGGGGGGTGGCTAAATGTCTTCACCCTTGGCCTCTTTCTTGGCCTCTCCCCCTTCAGCTGCCACATTCTCTTGGATGATATCGGACGTGTTCGGATCTGTTGGGATGTGGTTGTGTTAGATGTGGAATAACATACGACAGTGGAACATGGAAGGAAAGAGTATGTCCACACGGTAAAATACAGAGATGAGGATTGCACTGCATTAGTTGAGTGATTACAAGATGTAAATTGAAATTCTTTGGATACTGAAAGGATGTACGGGGACAACTGGGTGAGAAGAGAGAGATGCAGATTTTTGTTATATAGCTAGATACACCAATGAAGACTTAGGACATACACATTCAGAAAGACCACAATTTTGGCTGCTAGACAGAAAAACACTAGATGTCAAAGTGCCAGGACATTGAAGGAAGTAATAATAAGAAAAGCAATAATAATTAATGAGTATAAATATATTTCTGATATTTTTGTTTATTTTAATGCTAGTATTGGAATTTTCAAACACTAAGAATATAATAAATAAATATTGATAAATTAATTAAAATAAATACATTAATTGTACTACTACCACTAACAATATTAACAGCACTGCACCTAATAGACTGAGCAATAAACTGAGTCTGATATGTAACCATAATTAAACTGTCTCTGTCTGAGTGTTATGTGAAGCTTGCTCCATGCACCATGATAGGAATGGCATAGATGCATGCAGGTTGCTGAGATGCTTACAGTCACCAGCCACTTGTAGATATGTCACATAAAGGTGTTGGAAGCATTGGCGGCCAACTTCCATTTATTTAACTATTATTTTCTTTAAACAAAGGAGACAGCTCAAGGGCAACAAAGCGTACTAGAAAAAAAAGCCCCACTACTCACCACTCCCAAACAGACAAAAGTAGAGTCTTGATACACTCTTCTTGAAGGTCAAATTATAGGCAGGAGGTAATGCGGACAATGAAAGGCTGTTCCAGTTTATCAGTGTAAGGGATGAAAGAGTGGAGATATGCTGATTAACTTTTGCATAAGATGTTTGGCAAGATAGAACATGCAGTAATTGACTTAAATTAGAAAAGTATAGATTTAGGAGGGAAATGGGCAGGCATTGGTTCAGTAATAGGGTGGTGGGGGAATGGAATAGACTCAGCAATCACATAGTGAGTGCAGGGACGATAGCTTGTTTTAAGAGTAGACTGGATAGCTACATGGACGAGGCTGACAGGTGGTAATGGGGAGGAACCTGGAGCTGCCGTGTGTAGGCCATTCGGCCTCTTGCCGCGGGAGGAGGGGAGGCATGCAGTTAGCAAGTTCAGAACAGCTGTCAGCGTGAAAATAATTAGAATTTCCACATTATCATTATTTATATATATCACTTACCCCGGGTGGCATCCTTCCGTAATAAATGTAGCTTCACACCAGGCTGTGTCCTCTTTATCACCACAAGGGACATGATTTGATGCTCCGGCTGGTAAACGTGGATGCAGAGGCGGTGTTATGATTTTTGAACGAGGCAGCGTTGCAATCGGAGCAGAGAAAGATATTGCTGCGAATAGCGGTATAATAAACAGTATAAGTTAGACCAAGATAATTATATTCACCCACTCTTTCCCCCTACAAACCAATGACTCAGTGTATATATATCATCATTACTGATGGAAGTCAGCGTGCGTGCTAAAACAATGGGTTTGGAAGAAAAACATGATCACATAGTTTTAAAGAACGGCAGTAGGGCTACAATTCCTTGGTTCATTCCAGTATATACAGAAAGGTTAAACACATAAAACACATCTAACCACACATGCAGAGAAAGTAATATAATTGTGGTATAATAATATAACAATAATAGCATTACTCATGACATGCAGTCAGGCTATATCTACCTAGTAAATATATACAGTATATATAGTTCCTACTGTTCATTTTAATATTTATCTACCTTTATTTTTTTATTTAAAATGGGAAATAACCAGACTGAAGAAAAAAAGTAGCAACATTTGCTGCTTGATCCCATGTAGCAACACTGCTGATTGGTTCTGGGGGTTGGGGGTGGGTCTGGAGGGGGGGAGGCGCCTGGATGTAAACAAAGCTACTCCTGCGCCATCTGTTGCAACCGACATACACCAACACCCGCCCACGGTCTCCCATAGAGGCCCCCTCTCCTGTTCTATAGTCTCCTTGGTGGTTCTTAACCTTTCCAGAAGCGTTGAATCCTTACGAAAACCTCCATCCGCACAGTAGCCGAACCCCTCCAGTATATATATATATATATATATATATATATATATATATATATATATATATATATATATATATATATATATATATATATATATATATATATATATATATATATATATATATATATATATATATATATATATATATATATATATATATATATATATATATATATATATATATATATATATATATATATATATATATATATATATATATATATATATATATATATATATATATATATATATATATATATATATATATATATCTATATATATATATATATATATATATATATATATATATTCAAGTGGAAGAAAAATTCCTTCAAAATTCAAGTGCATATTAATTTTGGATGATACAAAGAATGGATTCCATTTTAATTCATAAGAAAATTTGCTTAAAATTCAACTGCAAAATCTTTCGGGAGGGTCTTCGCCGAACCCTTGAGATTGGCTCACCGAACCCCTGGAGTTCGGTCGAACCCAACCGCACCTCCCCTCCCCGCACTCCCCACACTGCCCAGTGCCCAGTGCCCACAACCCAGACCCTTGACCCAGACCCAACCCCCGGAGCAATCGCCGAGTCCCTACGTCGTGTTCCTGTCCTCCTTCACCAACATCAAGTGCTTCATTCACCCGGCCAAGGTCACAAAGGCCCTCCAAGAATCAGTCTCCCAGGGGAAGATGTTCAAGGGGTCCCTGCAGGTTATGGTCCCATGGCATTACCAGCCCCCTGAAACACTGAAGGAGGACTCAAGACAGAAGATACACTGCATGCTTATAATGAGGAAATAGAGGTATACGTACAGTGTGTTTATTAGTGATAGTATAATTTTTTTAAAGTATTGTTTGTCTGCTATCTGGTTAAATGTCACATATTTAATGGTAGAAACGGTCAACTGTGAAGCTACGCAATTAGCAATTAATGGCTACCTATAGCCACTACATACAGCTACCTGGCTGCAGCTGTACAGGTTCTTGACATAATGCTTCACTTAATTACTAATTTATCATCTGGCCGAACCCATTAAGGGGGAGCCTGACCTGACAACACCTAACACCTGACAGGTGTCCACCACCTTGCGGCCCTAAAAATGACGGTTTAACGGCTTCACTTTTCAGGGCTGATGTCGACTCCACCCCTTATACCTCCATGGTTGCATGTGAATATGCTGGGTAATATTCAAAATAGTTTAGTCTCACATTCAACAGTTGTTGTTTACTATATCATGTTATTTTGAATTAATTGTTATTTACATTCGGTAAATTATTTGCCCTTGCATCCTCTCCCACGCCGTATAGGCTGCTTTTCACAACCCCATTACGGCGAGGGTCGAGGAAGACAGCAACATCACATTTCTGGGAGCATTTTCCTAGCTGCTGCTGTCAAAATTAAAAACTGGTACGAAAAGTCCAAGTTTTTCGTACTGACTTTTAATGTACCTGAAATGAGACGCATTATAGACATTGGAAAAGCCATAGACCGCTCGAGCATGATGTGACTACACTGCTTGATACAAGTTTGTCTTGTCGTGTGCTTGTGTGGTGTATAATCAATGCAAATCGGCATGTTAAAGATTTATAAGGAATGCGTTTTTTTTTTTGGGGGGGGGTATACATTAAACATTCAAATGTATCATTGAAAAATTAGCTTGAATAACTATTACAACACTTGATTTTCACCCATGCACGCTAGAAATGTGAAGTTGCCACGTCTATCAAAAATCTCGCTTTGTTGGTGGACAGATGAATGAAACACAATATATGACTTAAGATTTTTTTAGTGTGTGTGTGTTGGGGGAAGGAGGGAGAGATGCTCTTTTCCAAAATGTGTTTGTTTTAAATGTGCTTTACCAAAGGCTAACTTCTGTATTTTCCCTAGTGAGCTTATGAATTAGTGGGTTTTGATAAAGGATGTATCTACAGCAATATATAAGGTACAGATATAAGAATATCAGTCATCCCTTTCCAAAACTTGACAAAACTCGGTTGTCTAACACAGTGATTCCCGACTTTTTTTTCAGGTGACCCCAATCATGCACCTCTAGACATGACCGCGACCCCACTAGTTTAGTTCTTTATGTGTTATTGTAACATAAAAACATCATGCTTGATATTTTGAGGTCTTGGCGACCCCAGGAAAAGCGCTTGGGGGGGTAACTCTACTAACTTAACCCAACTTGACCCCACTAACTCAACCCCCACTAACTCAGCCTCCACTAATCACTGCTCCTATAAAAAAAAAAAAAAGTTCAGAGGAGTGGCCGAGAGGTCAATTTCGGGAGGTGAGGTGTCCTGATACTCTCCTCTTGAAAGTTTATAGCGTTATTTTATTATATTTGAGTGCGTGAATGACCAAAATACCGCCAGGCTCAGGAAACCACCCATGAGTAATCTTATATTCAATAGCTTCAGCAGACACAAGTAAAATGCAGACGTAGGCAAAAGTACCCCGTGTGTGTGTATGTGTGTGTGTGCTCAGGAAACCACCCATGACGAAGCTTATATTCAATAGCTTCAGCAGAAACAAGCAAAGTGCAGGCGTAGGCAAGAGTACCCAGTGTGTGTGTGTGAGAGAGTGTGTGTGTGTGTGAGTGTGTGTGAGTGTTCATCCGGTTTGTTACATGAAGAGGGTGAGTCACAGTCCCGTGTATCCGTTGTTTTCTAAGCCACAAAAAGGGAGAGATAGATAGATAGACAATTAAACGGATACATAGATAGATAGATAGAGGGTGAGTCACTGCAAGGCCCTTGTATTCGTTGTTTTCTAAGCCACAAGAGAGGGATAGCTAGATAGACAGATAGATAGATAGAAAAATAGATATAAAAACATTGATATCTAAAGAGAGAAAGGGCGAACAGACCAAATAAGCAGTTTAAGATAAATTAAATCATTAGCCATAGCAGGATATATCACAATAACATGTAATAGAGAAAACTTATAGTACGTAGAATAGCTTATGATGATGATGATGATGATGATGATGATGAAGATTTACCATGACACACACACACACACACACACACACACACACACACACAGCAAGGGTCGTGATGGTGTACAGAGAACAATCATTTTGTCCTCAGGGTACAAAAATAAAAAGGATATGTTACGAAGGTCGAGAGAGAGAGAGAGAGAGAGAGAGAGAGAGAGAGAGAGAGAGAGAGAGAGAGAGAGAGAGAGAGAGAGAGCTTGTATGAGATGATGCGACGTACTCAAAATCACGTACTAAAATAAATAAATAAATATATAAATACAAATAAATAAATAAATAAATAAAAGAGAAAAAATAACAACTACCAGAGAAGCAATAACTAACTTAATCATGAATTCACTAAAACGGCGAAGGGTGCGAGGGGACTAGATCGAGGTTTATAAATGGATGAAGGGCTTTAATAAGGAGGATATTGATAAGGTCCTGATGGGAAGAGAGCCGGGTAGGACACGTAGCAATGGGTTAAAGTTGGATAATTTCACATACAACGAGGATATTAGCGAGAATAGGTTTACTGACAGAGTGGTGGATGAATGGAACAGGCTTGACAGTCATGTGGTGTGGTATTAATAAGGTCCTGATGGTAAGAGAGCCGGGTAGGACACGTAGCAATGGGTTTAAGTTGGATAAATTCACATTCAACAAGGACATAGGCAAGAACTGGTTTACTGACAGATTGGTGGATGATTAGAATAGGCTTGGCAGTCATGTGGTGGGATATTAATAAGGTTCTGGTGGTAAGAGAGCCGGGTAGGACACGTAGCAATGGGTTTAAGTTGGATAAATTCACATACAACGAGGATATTGGCGAGAATAGGTTTACTAACAGAGTGGTGGATGATTAGAACAGGCTTGGCAGTCATGTGGTGTGATATTAATAAGGTTTTGTAAGAGAGCCGGGTAGGACACGTAGCAATGGGTTTAAGTCGGATAAATTCACATTCAACAAGGACATAGGCAAGAACTGGTTTACTAACAGAGTGGTGGATGATTAGAACAGGCTTGGCAGTCATGTGGTGTGATATTAATAAGGTTCTGATGGTAAGAGAGCCGGGTAGGACACGTAGCTATGGGTTTAAGTTGGATAAATTCACATACAACGAGGATATTGGCGAGAATAGGTTTACTGACAGAGTGGTGAATGAGTGCAACAGGCTTGGCAGTCATGTAGTGAGTGCCAGTACGATAGATACATTATAAAAAAAATAATAGATAAATTCATGCATAGTAAGGTTAGGTGGGGTTAAGTTCACAGGAGTTGCCTTGTATAGACCTACCGGCCTCTTGCAGACTCCTTATGTTTTAATGTTCCAAATGTCGAAAAGGAGATTAATCGGGTTCTCGTGAGTGTTTTTTCACGTTCATAATACAGAGGAAGATTCAAACTACCACCAGGGTCATAAAACTACCTCTGGAAACGGCACAAACTCCTATGAAAGCCTTGCCGAATGCGTGTGCTTGAGTGACAAAATGCTTAATAAGAAAATGTCCCCTTGTGTTCTTATGTCTTTTGTTATGTAATGTTTATCTTTCTTGTTAGGGGTAGTTGCAGCCGCTCCCAGCAACCAATTTCAATTCCTCTTAAGTTATGATCTCATTCGTGGGTAAGTCCGATGTGTTGGGCCTTTCAGACGGGACTTGGAGATAAGAGTTCTAGAATGATGCTGTGTGTATGTGTGTGTGTGTGTGTGTGTGTGTGTGTGTACTACAACTAGATACTACTAGATACTACTCCTACTACTACTACTACTACTACTGATGATGATGATGATGATGATGATGACGATAAAAAAATAATAATAATAATAATAATAATAATAATAATAATAATAATAATAATAATAATAATAATAATAATAATAATAATAATAATAGTAATAACAATAACGTGTCCATATAATCTCAGTTTTCACTTTTTGACTGCAAACTAATAATATTAAAAAAAAAAGTTACATGCATTTTTTTTGTTGTTAATGTCTATAATAATATACGTGTTCTTAAAACCTTCGCACCGTTTCTCAATCTCCATTTATCTCATCACATGTCCACACTGCCTCAGTTATCCCTCTCGAGTGTTACCTAATAACGGAAAGAGTCAATTACCTTCTGTTGTTTAGTGGGTGACTGCGTGCGTGCGTTGTGTCATGAGTTCAGTGTATGGTCGCTATTATCAGACGCCGATGCCTCCTCTATTTTCAAGGGCCATAAAGGAGGTTGATCGGGTTTTACTGAGCGCTCTTTAGGTTCATGGTGCTGTCATTTACCTCCTGTTTAGTGCATGACTGCGTGCGTGCGTTGTGTCATGAGTTCAGTGTATGGTCGGTATTATCAGAAGCCGATGCCTCCTACATCATCTATTTTCACATACTAAATAGGAGATTGACCGGGTTTTACTGAGCGCTCTTTTAGGTTCACAGTGCTGTCATTTACCTTGCGTTGTGTCATGAGTTCAGTGTATGGTCGCTATTATCAGACACCCTCGCCTCCTACATCTTCTATTTTCAAAGACCATAAAGGAGGTTGATCGGGTTTTACTGAGCGCTCTTTTAGGTTCACAGTGCTGTCATTTACCTTAGTGCGTGATTGCGTGCGTGCGTTGTGTCATGAGTTCAGTGTATGGTCGCTATTATCAGACACCCTCGCCTCCTACAGCATCTATTTTCAAAGACCATAAAGGAGATTCATCGGGTTTTACTGAGCGCTCCTTTAAGAGGATATTACACTGGGCATATTTTCCGTGGATCTTCAGTCAAACCACGATTTCCGCTGGCGTGGTTCTCCTTTGTTTCTTGTTATTGCTGATGATGATGATGGTGAGTAATACCGTCGTCCTTCAGTGAAATCTACCGGCCCCTTTAGGTTCACGGTACAGAAGAAGGGTCAGACTACCGTAAGGGTCATTAAACTACCCTTGAGAATGCCCAGAACTCCTACGAAAACCATATGTCGTTTTTTCATTATTATTGTTATTATTTTCTTTGTGCTATATAGGTTGTCTTGAGGGGCCCCTTCAGCGACCCCATATCCCGTTAGTTGAGCAGGCGAATTTTATTTATAGTGGCTGACGTGATTCATGACTTGCTTGGGCGCCGAAATGTTTAAGAATGTGACCCAAGGAGTGTGTTGTAGTTTCATGCTGGTTTCAAGGATCAAGGAGGAGGCGCAGGACGTTTCTAGGAAGCTGTGACATGACTGGCCCGGAAGCTGAGGGTGACGTCATGCCGTGCAGCCGAGGACGACCAACCACCTTCGAGACTCCACACATCACTCAGTCACCTCAGCCTTTTGGTTTGATTTTACTTACGCGAACATGATTTAATCTCTCAAATAAACACAAAAAACAAAACCTAATTACCTACTGTACCTTAATATACCTAGAATCATCCAAAAACCCACGAATCTACACCAGGAAAGTCTATTTGCACGTGATATGCCATTTAGCGAAATTTAGTGCTCGTCAAAACGGTAGATGAGTCACGCACGGAGCGGTGGTAATGATCATCGTCATCATCAGCACCACGTATATAAGGGCAGAGTCGCGTGGATTGAACACTACTACAGAAAGCGAGCCTAGGAGAAAGCGTGACCCCTTGCCCGTCCTGCCCTCGCCTTGAATAACTGTAAGTAGATTTTGAGGTTACCATTCACAAGCATTCCGGGACACACACATACATACATTGCTAAGACTTTGGGACTGTATTTTCAGGCTTGTGTGTGTGTGTAAGTAGATAAGTAAGTGTGTGTGTGTGTGTAAGTAAATAAGTGTGTGCGTCTGTGTATATGTGTTATTCCTTTCATATCTATATCTTAACATATTCTTAATCAAACATTTCGGCGCTTAAACACACACATTTGACAAGGCTTTCGTAGGAGTTGTGTTGGGCATTTCCAGGGGTAGTTTTATGAGATGCTAGTTTGACCTTTCTATCGTGTTATTAACTTAAGAAAACACCAATTAGAACCCGACTAATCTACTTTGTAGCCTTTGAAAATAGTTGATGTGATTGGCGGAAGCGTCTGAAAATAGTAACCTGTAAAATCCCGTTCATCCGTGACCCCAATCAACCGGCCTCTTGCAGACTCCTTATGTTCTTATGTTATGGTCTTATCAGTGAATGACCTAGGCGATAACGCATACTTGAGTTTTGATTTCTTGACCGTTCATCCCATACATTGCGACACGCCTTTGGAACTGCGTAGGTATATAACGAACCTGTTAGATAAGATTTCCTTTACTAAAACGTAGAATGGTAGGGGAGGAAAAAGAGGAGAACGATGGAGGGGAAGAACATATCACGAAAGAGAAAAAGGGAAAAAGGAAAAAAAGAAGATGAGAGAGAGAGAGAGAGAGAGAGAGAGAGAGAGAGAACCATCAGTTACTCTTCAATTTTGTTCCTCATATACTTTTTTTTATTCAAGCGCTTCCAACGCAATCCCGGTAGCCACTATAAATAGCAATTCGACCGCTCCACTATCGAACTGGGGCCGTCCAAGAGAGCCTACCGGTGATATGAGCAGCACTTAAAAAAAATAATAATAGTAATAGATAAATAAATAAATAAATGATCGATCGTCCATCCCTTGACAGCCACATGACCTCCATATAAGCAAGCACACAGGCACGCAAGCAGGAACAAAGAGCTTTCTATTCTTTCTATTTACAACACCTAGATAAGACTTGTTGTGAAAAGAAAGGAGCTCATTTGGTTAGTGTTGAATTTCATTCCTCTTTGATTTAATTCGCTCCTCTTTGATTTCACTCCTCTTTGATTTCATTCCTCTTTGATTTCGTTCCTCTTTGATTCCGTTCCTCTTTGATTTCATTCCTCTTTGATTTAATTCGCTCCTCTTTGATTTCATTCCTCTTTGATTTAATTCGCTCCTCTTTGATTTCGTTCCTCTTTGATTTCATTCCTCTTTGATTTCATTCCTCTTTGATTTCGTTCCTCTTTGATTTAGTTCCTCTTTGATTTCGTTCCTCTTTGATTTCATTCCTCTTTGATTTCGTTCCTCTTTGATTTCGTTCCTCTTTGATTCCGTTCCTCTTTGATTTCGTTCCTCTTACTCTTTCTCGTTCCTCTTCCTTTTTTTTCGTTCTTACTTTTTTTCGTTCCTCTTGCACTTTCCGTTCCTCTTACACTTTCCGTTCCTCCCATTTTTTTCCGTTCCTCTTACTTTTTTTCCGTTCTTACTTTTTTTCGTTCCTCTTACAATTTCCGTTGCTCTTATTTTTTCTGTTCCTCTTACTTTTCCGTTTCTCATACTTTTTTCGCTTCCTCTTAAGTTGCTTTTTTCGCCCTCATTTTTTCGTTCCTCTTACTTTTTTCCTCTTTAGCTCGTTACTTTTTTTCATCCCTCTTACTTTTTCGCTCCTTACTTTTTCTCCGTTCCTCTTACTTTTTCTCCGTTCCTCTTATTTTATTCCGTTCCTCTTACATATTCCGTTCCTCTTACTTTTTTTTACATTCTTTACTTTTTTTCACCTAAACGCTCTCTCTCTCTCTCTCTCTCTCTCTCTCTCTCTCTCTCTCTCTCGTTCATTCAGTTTCCTATTTTTTTACTTTTTTTTTCTTCCTTTTTCCCTGGACATCAACAGCACCACCATTTTTAAACAAACACACAGGCACGCAAGCAGGAACAAAGGGCTTTCTACTTGCTTTCCACCCTCTCTATTTCCAGCACCTACTAGATAAGCCTTGTTGTTGGGTTAAGTTCCTCGCTCGCTATGACCGCAAGCAGCCCCGAGGTACAGTTAGGTGCTCCGGTTTCTCTCTCTCTCTCTCTCTCTCTCTCTCTCTCTCTCTCTCTCTCTCTCTCTCTCTCTCTCTCTCTCTCCTTTCGCGTATTTACTCACTGCATTTCTTTTCCCTGCTTACTTTACCCTCCTCTCTCTCTCTCTCTCTCTCTCTCTCTCTCTCTCTCTCTCTCTCTCTCTCTCTCTCATTCTTTCGTTTATTTACTCACTACATTTCTTTTCCCTACTTACTTTACCTCTCTCTCTCTCTCTCTCTCTCTCTCTCTCTCTCTCTCTCTCTCTCTCTCTCTCTCTCTCATTCTTTCTTTCGTTTATTTACTCACTACATTTCTTTTCCCTGCTTACTTTACCCCTCTCTCTCTCTCTCTCTCTCTCTCTCTCTCTCTCTCTCTCTCTCCTAGGCTGCAGTAAGTTTCACCCAGCCTCTTATTTATGCCGCCCACAGCCGCTTTCCCTCCCTCGCCCCTTGTTCCAATAGGTTCACAACACCTGCCCTCTTCCTAATCCTTTCACACACCTGTAAGTTAACAAAATCCTATGGTCGGTGTTCTCAGACGTTTTTTGAGGTTCACGGTACAGAGGAAGGGTCAAACTACCACCAGGGTCATAAAGCATGTTTTGTGATCCTAGCGATAGTTTGACCCGATTCCTGCACCATGAGCGGGGAAACTGACCCATTAAAACCCAGTTAATCTTCTTTGTGGTCATTATATCTGTTTGAAAAGCCTCTCGTAGAAGTTGCTGGGGTTTTCATGGACTTTTGTGATGCTGGTGATAGTCTGACCCGACTTCTGCACCACGAACGGGAAAATCACCTATGAAAACCCGGTTAATCTTCTCTGTGGCCTTGGGAAATAGTTGTATTGTGAGTTCGATACGTTTAAGAACATGCAAAGTCGTATACAAGAAACAATAACAAAGTCTCGCTCGCGTACGAAGTGAGAGGGAGGAGGAGAATGTCGTTTACCATAAATCCAGTTGCTTTCTTTTTGCGTACGCACGAGACTGTCATACCTAATGTGCTCCTTGGCAAGCGGGCAAGGGTGAAAGGGCACTGGGAGGCGTGTGTCAGGAAAAAAGATGAGATTAGAGCGACGAATATGGTTGAGAATTGGACGGGAGGGACTGGCGGTGAATAAACACGAGTCTTGCGCGCTGAATAACTTGCCGGGAAAGGAAATGCTATAAGAAGGGTAATCAGTAAAGCATTTAAGCGTAAGAGAGTGAGGGGTTGAGATCATGCTGGGACTGGCAAGCTTAAAAGACTGAGAGTGAATCTTGTACTAAACCGATTGATATTATATTAAAAAAACTATCCCTATGGTCACAAAACAGTTCATGAAAAGACGGGACGGACCTCATAATTATAACAGTGGTCTCGGGTATTTACTTAGATCATTCACAGGGGAGTTATAGGGGAAGGGAAAAGAATAAGGTAGACCCAAACAAGAGTCCCTTTGATAAAATAAATAAATGACAGTAAATAAAGAAGAATAAAAAAAAGAAATGCCAGCAAGTCGTAATGAGTAGGCTATTTGTGCTTTGGTAGACATTGAAAGGGAAGTCCAGGAAAAGGAATCGATGAAAAATAAAGAACAAAAAATTAATATAAACCCAAACAAGAGTCAAATATAAAAGATTATCCGTAAAGGAAGAAGAAAGAAAGAGAGGCAATATGAGATAGATAAATCCGGCTATAGCCAGAAAGATAATTGAGCAAAGGAGGAAAAGTTTAAGACCACAGGAAGAGATTAGGGAACAAAGGACGAGGAAAACAGAAGAGGGGGAGGAGGAGGAGTAGGAAGGAAAAGTGTGTGATAAGAACCAAAATGAATGAAGGAGGAAGAATAGAAGGAAGGGCATGGACGAAAACTGAAGGACGAGGACGACGAGGAGGAGGAGAAGAGTAGGAAGGAAAAACATGCGATAGGGGAAGAAGTAGAAGTAGGAAGAAGAGAAGGAAAGTAGGAAGGAAAAGTGTGCGATAAGAACCAAAATGAATGAAGGAGGAAGAATAGAAGGAAGGGCATGGACGAAAAAATGAAGGACGAGGAGAAGGAGAAGAACGGATAAGAGTAGGAAGGAAAAAACATGCGATAGGGGAGGAAGCAGAAGTAGGAAGAAGAAAAGGAGGAAGAGGAAGATAAAAATTGTAATAGGGCCATGGACACAAAAAAAAAGGATGAGGAAGAAGAGGAAGAATACATGGATGGCGAGGGGAGCAGGAAGGTAACTGAGTACACAGGTTATATGGGGTTAACAAGGGAGTTCCTGGGGTAGGTTTGGATCCTTCCTGTCAGTACTTATTGTGTTAGTAGTATTGCACTGTAGTATTGTATTGTATCGTATTTTCACTCCCCCGTGGAACTATTAAAGTCAATATGATAGTTTTGTCCCTTCCCCCTCATTCATAAACTCTCCTTTCTCTTGTGTTCTCCATTTGTTGCAAGCCGAGATCACGAAAGTATGGAGTAACAAAGGTATACATGTTCTCAGGCAAGATGCGTGCGTCGTGGATGATCGCTGTGGTGGTGCTGGTGCTGTCCGCCGCCCTCGTATACGCAAGCCCTGTGTCCGACCAAGAGGAGGAGTCTGGGTGAGTAGTATTATTTTTATTATTATTATTATCATCATCATCATTATTATTATTTATTATTTATCCACGTCAAAATCAATTCCATAAACATATTATCCCACTCCTTTCACCTTTCTTTATTTCTATTATCATTATCATTTATTGCTTATCCACGTCAAAATCAATTCCATAAACAGATTCTCCCACTTCTTTCACCTTTCTTTATTTATATTATTGTTATCATTATCATTTATTGTTTATCCACGTCAAAATCAATTCAATTTACCTTTCTTTATTTCTATTATTATCATTATCATTATCATTTATTGCTTATCCACGTCAAAATCAATTCCATAAACACATTCTCCCACTTCTTTCACCTTTCTTTATTTCTATTATTATTGTTATCATTATCATTATCATTTATTGCTTATCCACGTCAAAATCAATTCCATAAACACATTCTCCCACTCCTTTCACCTTTCTTTATTTATATTATTATCATTATCATTTTCATTTATTGCTTATCCTCGTCAAAATCGGTTCCAACAAGCACATGCCCATTCATCTATCTTTTCCTTCTTCCCTCCCCTCCCTGCTCTCCCTCCCCCCTTAACCAGTTCGGGATCTTTCTAGTCATTAGCAAGTCACTAATAGCCTAATTTCTCCCCTGGGATGCTGTGGTCTTTCCCCACTTTCTCTTTCGCCCTTTCTTTCTCTTTTTCCCTTGACAGTTTCAATCATTATCTGTTTGTCTCAGGAATATTAGATTTGGATGTTTAACTCTCATTGTTTTAACTTCTTTTCTTCTTCTTCCTCTTCCTCCTTCATTTTCTTAATCTACGTTTTCTTCCTTGTTTTCTGTCTCCTACTCTTCCACGCTCTGTTATTGTTTATCCTCCTCCTCCTCCTCCTCCTTCATTGTGGCTTTCTTGTTCCTTTTCTTCCTTTTCTTCTTCTCTCTTCTGCTCTTCCTCCTCTCTGTTCCAGGAATGTCAGATTTATTTATCCTTTTCCTCTTTTCCTTCTTCATTGTGGCTTTCTTGTTATTTTCTTCTTTTTCTTCTTCTCCCTCCTGCTCTTCTTCTTTTCTCTGTTCCAGGAATGTCAGATTTGTTTATCCTCCTCCTTCTCCTCCTCCACCTCCTCCTCCTCCTTCTTCATTGTGGCTTTCTTGTTCTTTTTCTTCCTTTTCTTCTTCTCCCTCCTGCTCTCCTCTCTGTTTCAGGAATGTCAGATTTGTTTATCCTCCTCCTTCTCCTCCTCCTCCTCCTTCTCTTTCGCTTTGGTTTTCTTGTTCTTAATTTTCTTCGTTTTCTTCTTTCACGCTAACTCAGAAGCGTCGCATTCACTACTATTACATTCCAAGGCGGCAATTTCTAGGAGGGAGGCCTCTAAAATACCCCTAAAAGTGCTTGATATAAAAAAATTTAAAAAAATCCCCCACCTGCGCATGCTCGCCTCGCTCGTCACCCCCAACTCATGATCTTAACCCGGTACCAGCGACGGGCCAAATTTGTGGCTTTACCGTGTACCAGCGATGGGCCAAATTTCTGCCATGATATAAACCTCCCAAAATTGATGATGCATAAACTGATCACACATGCGTTGATATATATTATGAAATGGTTTGCGTGAGTGATGTTTCTTTTTCATTATTTTATTTAGAGGGGCCTTTAACCTAACCTAACCTAAGAAACATGACCCCAGCAGCTACCGGGTTAAGATCCCCTCCAGCATTCATTCTTTTCTTCATCTCCAGAGGCTCCAAGACGCTGCACGCCATCAAGCAGTTCTTCAGGCCTGTCACCAGCTACTTCAGTTCCATCCCCTCCAAGACGCCCTCAGATATCGTGGGCGACGTGAAGGAAAAGGTGAAAAGAGAGAGACAGTTAGAGATAGCAAGAGTTACGTTCCCTTTAGATATCGTAGAGCAATAGTTACGTTCCCTTTAGATATCGTAGAGCAATAGTTACGTTCCCTTTAGATATCGTAGAGCAATAGTTACGTTCCCTTTAGATATCGTAGAGCAATAGTTACGTTCCTTTCAGATATTGTAGACGATTTTAAGGAGATGGTAAAGAGAGATAGAGCAATATTTACGTTCCCTTTAGATATCGTAGACGACTTTAAGGAGATGGTAAAGAGAGAGCAAAAGTTACGTTCCCTTCAGATATCGTAGACGACTTTAAGGAGATGGTAAAGAGAGATAGAGCAACAGTTACGTTCCCTTCAGATATCGTAGACGACTTTAAGGAGATGGTAAAGAGAGATAGAGAAAAGTTACGTTCCCTTCAGATATCGTAGACGACTTTAAGGAGATGGTAAAGAGAGATAGAGAAAATTACGTTCCCTTCAGATATTGTAGACGTATTATATAGTTAATAGTTACGTTCCCTCCCGATATTATAGACGTTAAGAAGGTAAAAAAAAAAACAATAGAGCAATAGTTATACGTTCCCTTTCGATATAATAGATTAGTGAATGAACGAAATAAAAATAAAGAAAAAGAAAGAAAGAGAATGAAATGAAAATAAATAGGGAGAATTAATAAAAGAGAGAGTGAGAGCGCGCGCGCGGGCGTAAGAAAGAAAACGTTACCAGCGGGAGACATTTCAAGGGTTACTCATGTATTCTTTGTTCCCTTTCACAGATGGATGATGTTCGTGATTGGGCAGGCGAGAACGAGGCCATTCAGACCCTCCGTGGCGCCATCAGCCCCGTCAAGACCTGGATCAAGGTAAGAAACACACACACAAGACCTCAAATCCTTACTCGAGCCGTTTAGGATATTTGCCATTGAAAAACTACTGTCGGTATATTTTCTCTACGCTCTAAAACACACTTATTCCTCCTCCTCCTCCGAGACTCCTTCCCTCTCCGTCATCTCTCACAATCAACTATTTCCAAAGGCCGAAAAGGAGATCAATCGTGTTTTAAGGAGTGATTTTGAAGGTTCACGGCATAGAAGAAGGGTCAAACTAACACCAGGATCATAAAACTACCCCTGGAAATGCCACAAACTCCTACGAAAGCCTTGTCAAAATAATGCGCGTGTGCTTGGGAGGCAAAATGTTTGAGTATATGACCCGATTCTAGCCTTTTCAGTGTCATATATTATGTGTCAATTCCTTATTATCGTACTTATCTTATTTCATTAATTTTATTTGTCTTATTTTGGGAATCTGAGTTGACGTTCTTTTGTTTTATTGTTTTTTCCATCATATTCATCGTTTTTATTCGTCCATCTTATATAGCCCTCTCCTTTCTCTTTATATTCATCTTAACGTTCTATTGTTTGTTTCATAATTTTCATCAAATCTTATTTATTCTTCTTAACTCTTACTCTGTCAGATTAAGTTGATGTTCTTTTGTTTCTTGTTATTTTTTCATCTAATTCATCTTATTTATTCATCTTAACAATATTTTGCGAGTCTGAGTTGACCTGATTTGACCTTCTTTTCTTCGTTGCAGGAGAAGGCTGACGTCGTGAAGGACCAGACTTTCAGCGACCTGTACGAAAACGTGAAGTCCTCCGTGAAGGATATGGACGACAAGATCGGGACGTGGCTGCAGGAGAAGACTTCGGGATAGGACCTTCCTTCTTCGCTTCCTCCACTTACGCCAAGAACGTCCTCGATCTCCTCCCCACTTTAGTTCCTACGTCTTGAAACGCACTTATAATTCCTCCTCCTCCTCCTCCTAAGACATATTCCTCCTCCTTCGTCATCTCCATGCGCTTACATCGAGAGCAAACTCAATCGATCTCCACTTAAGTCTTTGTATACGTTCTGAAACACTTATTCCTCCTCCTCCTCCTCTTCCTGAGACTCCTTCCCTCTCCGTCTCCTCCACTTTAGATGGCACAGACAGAAGGTTGGTTTTGAGGTTGAAGGACACTGTGAGTTCCTTCTGCCGGTCCCTTGAAATCCTAAACCTTTCCCTCTTTATGCATTTAGTTCCTACATCCTTTAAAAACATCGCTTGAACATCCTTGAACGTATTTTCCTTTCCCTCCTTAGGCGTTAGTAATATCAGAGCAATACTGGAATACTCTGGTGGTTCATTGAGATGTTGGAGTTCCTTCTGCCGTCCCCATGAAATCCTATTCCTCCTTAGTTCCTACGTCCTTAAAACACATCCTTTCCCTTTTTCTGGATCCTGCGTCCTTAAAGATATATCATTTTCCCTCTAGAGCCATCGAAGGACACTACGTTCGTTCCTTCTGCCGTTCCCTTGAAATCCTATACTCCTCTTTAGCTCCTACGTCCCTAAAACACATCCTTTCCCCTTTTTCTGGTTCCTGCGTCCTTAAAAATATATTCCTTTCCATCTTGAGCCATCTTGACGGTCCTCTTGAAATCTTTAAAATAATCCATCCATTTCCTTTTCTGGTTCCTGCGTCCTTGAAAAATACTCCTTTCCCTTCCTCTCCTCCGTCTCCTACCGTGATAGCCTTCCCCCGATACTCCATCTTCACTTCTATGGTTTTGTAATGGCACTCCTTTGCCCTGTCCTTCCCTGCGCGGGCTTCAGGGAGGTACAAGAGGTTGACCATAGCCTTGTTAATACTACCGTTTCCTTGTGCCAGTACCTACATATTTTATAGTAAATTATATTATTACTAGTGATTGTTTTATTGTTTTACCTAAAGCTTCGTCTGGGTTGAAGTTATTTCAGGTTCTAATGAGTGGTATTGTATAGGCTTATGGTACAGTCGAAGAAGGGTCAGGCTACTACCAGGGTCATAAAACCATCTCTGGAAATGCCAAAACTCCTATGAAAGCCTTGTCAAGTATGTGTTTCTTAGGTTAACTGCACAGGAGAAGGGTCAGTCTACCACCATGCAGGGTCATAAAACTGCCTCAGAAAATGCCCCAAAACTCCTATGAAAGCCTTGTCAAATATGTGTTTCTTAGGTTCATTGTACAGAAGAAGGGTCAGACTACCACCAGGGTCATAAAACTACCTCTGAAAATGCCCCAAAACTCCTATGAAAGTCTTGCGAAATATTTGTGCTTGGGCGCCCAAATGTTTCAGTATACGGCCCTATATATCTCATAACCATATAATAATCCAAAATTATCTAAAATATTGACTTTCACAATATTCTAAGTACGAAACATTTAGTTATATTTTTAAAGTACGAGAATGAAGGCTGAAGTCAATGTGCTCCCTGATTGGCTGAAAGAAGCGGTCAATAGTGATGCTGATTGGTTAGAAGATCATGACGTCATTCCACCGTGTCCCGAAGCAAAGGTACCAGATCGTCATCCTCAGCCTCTTATATATTTAGCGTTTTCCTCCCCCAAAACTGTCCTGCACCCTAGAGTCCCTTGATATAGAGTCCCGCCGACAACCCAAGATTTGGACGCCATTATTGGCCCTGTTTTCGCCGCGCTTTTCAAACGTCAGCACACGCTCTTGTATTTCTGTTTCACAGCCATACGGGTCGTCCACTGAAACTGAGCACACATTTGTCAGACCTGCACACCTTCCTCTAACAGCCAGCAGGGAGCCAGCAGCCAACGAGCTCTGGAAAAATAAATAAGAGACAGTTTGTGTCTTCGCCATCCCACCATTACGCCCTTATACTTTACCATAATTTGGTCACCAGCCGTTGGAATGTGCCGTAAGGTGACAGGAGATTATTATTAGCCTTACGATCAGCCACTGTCTCAGTATGGGCACTCGGTAACCCACGTAGCCTGTGAGGCTGTGATATAGGTGCGTCAAGGCGGGCTGCTGACGACCTTGAGAGGCGGCAGCGCTCAGAGGGTACTGACTTCAAACAAGTCTGGTGCTTCTCTTTGAGTGTTGCTGCTGTGATGGATGGATTTAACAATACTTATCGCTGTAAAGCATTATCGGCAGCAGTTGGGGACGTCTTTCTATTACCTAGTAGCCTACATATCCCTTCATCGCCTGACCCTTGCCTGCAGGGAGGGACGCTGCCTCCTGAACGTCATGAGCCTTGATATACTTGTCATGGGCCACGCGGCTGACACACTACCCAAGCTCCATCAATGCAAAGGCACTTTGCTTCTTTTCCGTTACCTGCTTGCAACAAACTTCAGCAGATGGAGAGAAAATTAGTGTAAACTAATTATCTGGGGGTGGAGGGGGCCCTGATTCCATTACTCGCCGTGCTGGTCTCTTTATTGTGTTAACACACACACACACACACACACACACACACACACACACACACTAGGATGTAGTTGCTGCAATAAATGTTCTGTGCGATTCCAAGGCATTGTGAAGATAATTATAAGTCATCAATGATTATGGCTCAATGGCATTTAATTTAATTTGAATACTTATGGTTGATTAAAAAAAATAATACAGTAAAATACTAAGGCCATGGAAACGTGTTTCATTTTGCTTGAGGGTCAAAATAGGTTTAGAGAATACTGTAGGAAAATATCTTCATCATATTATAATAACATTGGTACCCATGAAAATGAAGACTGTGCAACCTTTTATATTAGGCTATTAAATAAAGATGGACTTATAAACCAACCTAGAGGAGTTTCTAGCTGAAGAACCTTCACATGAGCAAATAGTAACCTAACCTGTCACCGCTGAAATAGTAATATTTCCCCACACTTTAAAATCTCAGAAACGAGCAATAATAATGGAAACGGTTACTAGAATGATGATTAGCATGCAAATACAATCTAAACAAATAATATGTTAACTTTTAGAGTGAGTTGGGTGTGATTCTAGAGTTTTACCAAGACAGGTACGGCTCACCAAAAAGCATAGATCACATCAATAATTTTGGGCTTAAAGCCCTCATCAGCTTCGATGTCTGGACCTGAGGTGAACGATTGTTTCAGTCCGCACATCGGCATATATAAACAGGACAAGTATAAACGAACGAGAACAAAATCGAAATACATAATTATACACTCAAATAGATGAAAGCTTAATGACTAATTATATGCGTGTGCACGGTACACTTATGCACAATCTACACGTACTCATACTGTACGCGGCGTGGCGACGCAGCACACCCAGCAGTTCGAGGTGGGCGCGGTATTGAAAAATCAGTAGTACGGTTGCGGCAGCGCGGTACTTTTTCCGGAGTAGTGCGGTTGCGGTAGTGCGGTCCCATTTTTTTTATTTCCCAATGTGGTACGCGGTGTGCGGTACTGCGGTACGTAGCGGTAGTCAAAAAAAAAAAAAAATACTTCACTTTGCTTAACCACTTTTTGCATGTCTTTCCATATCTTACAATTGCTTAGGATTTTTTAAGCTCATAAAAAAAAATGAAAAATCGGCCGGCACCTTGTACGGACAGGTCCGGGGTTGAAATGGCCGGCACCGCGCGGGTTAAAGAAGACTCGTAGTGTAGTATATATTATAAATAGTCTGTCTATTTAGTATTTAATTTTGAACAATAACTGAAAAGTCAGAATGATTAAATCACTGATTCTGCATGATGACTGATACCGATTGACTGATTGAGTCCGATTCACTGTAAAAGAAAAACAAATTCTGTGAGCATGCCGCGCTGCAAATGTTGTCTTCGATGGTTTTCAAAGTACCGCAAAAAAGTACCGCAGGATTTTTTAGTGCGGTCCGCGGTAGTGCGGTATTTTCAGAAATTTTACGGTAGTGCGGTAGTGCGCTACTTTTTTTTGTGATGCGGTACTATCGCACTACCGCACTATAATTAAGTAAGTACCGCACTTGCCCACCGCTGACCCGTGCTCGGTGAAGGCCAAGGATGAGCTAGTCCATCTAGGACGCCCCAGAAACTGCTTGAGGATGTCGTTATGACAGACCCTAAGACAGTTAATTCATGGAGGCTGGAGGCAGCCCTATACCGCGACCACAGCGAGTTGCAGTAGCAACAAGTCGTTTTGCAAACTACTGCAGGTGTACGTAGTACCTCCAACCCGATAGGAAATGTTGCTGCTATAACTGCATGGGGAGAGAACTGAACTAAATGACTTCAAGAGTTCATGGGTCTGGGGATGATGTGTATAGAAAGAAATGTATGCTGGCTAACGATTACTTTCCTTCACATGTTTAATGTTATCCCGAACAGGGCACATCCCGCTCCGCCACCATCGCCATCATCAGCGCCTCGTGGGCCGGAGTGTAAACAAGCACACGTTGTCGCGCACATCCCTCCGCGACCTGGCACAGGACATCAAAGATGGGCCGGCAGGGGAATTTCCACGAGAAGCCAAAGAGGGGGCCAGGGAGGAAGGCCAAGAAGCAGAAGGAGCCCGTCTTCCCCATCAACACAGCTGGTGAGGCAGTGTTACCCTCGAGCCATCTGTCTCTTCATCTGTAATCTTCCATGTTGTTATCTCTATTTTCTTCTTTTCTTCTCACCCCTCGCAACCAAAATTGGCTAGGGGGCCATTGAGACTTCGGGGAATGCGGTGGTAAACATGAAATGCGTCGCAAATGCATAGTTTTTGAGTTATGAGGGGTTGAAAATACCCTAGATGTAGGGAAATTCCTTACAATTACTTAGATGTAGGGAAATTTCATACATTCCGGGTTTTTTTTACAACGTACGGAAACCACGCAAGGTAATTATTGAAAATCACTCCGCACCTCGAAAATACGATATTACGCCTCCATATTGTACTGAAGGGCATATTATACATACGGACGATGTGTTTACATGGCGATGCCATTGCAATATGAGCAGCGTTGCCAACGATCCGGTTAGCAATGATACGTTAGGTGAGACCAGGTCCACCACGCGTGGCTATTTTTTTTTTTTTTTTGGAACACGCACCTTTACCTAATACTATTTCCGATGGTACGCGAAGTTAGTGATGGTACGCTTAGTTAGCCATTAGCCCACGCATGTGAGACCAGGTCCACCATGCGTGGTTATTTTTTTTTTAGAACACGCACCTTTACCTAATACTGTTACCGATGGTACGCTTAGTTAGCCATTAGCCCACTTATGTGAGACCAGGTCCACCACGCGTTGTTATTTTTTTTTTAGAACAAGCACCTTTAAGAGGGGGGGGCGCAGCCCCCGCTTGGTTAGCAGGTCGTAAAGTTCGGTTGGAGTAGTTTGAATATGCTCCCCCACCCAAATACCCCGAGTTCACGCAGGTCCCTCAAGATCGTTGGGGGAAGGGTATTAATTTGGCTTCTTTAAGTACTTTTTTTTTTTTTTACTATGATATATGGAGGCGTATTATCGTATTCTGGAGGCGCGGAGTCAATATCCACAATCACCTTGTATACTGGGAATACAAGCCCGTGAAGCAGATTCAAAATCCGGTCAGTAAGGATTCACGTGTTCGAACAGCTCGGGCAAGAGGTTCGAGAGCCTGCACTTCCTGCACAAGCCGCAGTACTGTTAAAGGCGCGGTGTTGGATGGATCCCGGCTAGCCGGTGGTTTTACTTGTGTCAGTGATAAACAATGAAGATACACTGTGTTTGGTGCCACGGACTCTACTTGGAGGACGAAAACCTTGCGATGAGGTGACAACCTACTAGAGAGAGTGCATGAGTGTGGTGGAGGCGGTTTATGTGAGCACAGATGGCCGCCGGTGCCACGCCAGATGGTGAGGTGAGCATCGTTTGGTGGGTTCACTACGCTTCTCTCCCAAAACAAGCTTGGGAATCCACTGAGTGTGTGGTTTTCGTATAGGAAACACTAAATTTGTCGCAAACGCTTATTTTAGAGATGGTGGGAGGAAAAATTCTCTAAATTTAGGGAATTTCCCTAGATCTAGGGAGTTTTTATCCCCCCCCACACACTAAAAAAAATACGCGAATGCGACGGATTTCGTGTCCCCCACCCGAAACCCCGCATTCCCACCAGGTCCCCAGGCTTGTATGGGGGGAGGGGGGAGTATGGGCAAACACTAGAATTTTACCCTTTGATCTTCCTATTTTCTTCTATGTTTATCTATTTTCTATTCCTCGTTTTTCTATCATCCTCTTTGTGTTCTTCCTATTTTCTTCTATAATGTTTATATATTTTTTTCTTTTCATCATATTTCTTTCATCCTCTTTCTGTGTTCTTCCTATTTTCTTCTTTCTGTTTATCTATTTTCTTCTTTTCCTCATTTTTTTTATCATCCTCTTTCTGTGTTCTTCCTATTTTCTTCTATATTGTTTATTTCTTCTTTTTTCTTCATTTGTCTTCCTCTTTCTGTGTTCTTCCTAATTTCTTCTATATTGTTTATCTTCTTTTTTCTTCATTTGTCTTCCTCTTTCTGTGTTCTTCCTATTTTCTTCTATATTGTTTATCTTCTTTTTTCTTCATTTGTCTTCCTCTTTCTGTGTTCTTCCTATTTTCTTCTATATTGTTTGTCTCATTTTTCTTTGTATTTCCATCTTCCTCTCCATATTCCTGTTTTTTTCTTTTTATCTTCTTTCTATTGTCCTTCTATATTGTCTTCTGTTTACTTCTTCCTCATTGCTTTCACCTTCATTTTCTCTTTCTCAGCGTCTCAGGTGTTCGGAGCATACTGAACAGGCAGCTTTTAGTGTCCGCACTCCTCCCACTCAACCTGATTCTTCTCATAATAAATAAATCAAGATGGCTACCTTTATTTCCGCATTATCCAAAGTTTTGCTCATGTTTATCCTTAACTTTCATGCCCTGTTTTTCCTGCCATGAACAGATGATGCTGAGCCCAAACAGCTGAGCAGACGGCAGCGAGTGCGGGCCAAGAAGAGAACACTGAAGGAGGAGAACAAGAAAGCCAACCCTCCCAAGAAGATGAAGAAAACAAACACCAAACAAAAGGGTACAGTATTTATTTAATTTTTTTTATAGCAAAGGAAGCAGCTCAAGGGAAAGAACATCACCATCATCATAATTTGTTTAACCCTTTCGTTGCTAAACGCTCGCAGCGAGCACTAGCGTAACTTGCCGGTGGTGCTAAACGCTCGCTGCGATCTCCAGTCGCACCCAAATTTCCCGCGTATGAGTGTTCCAACACTATTTCTCACACCACAGCATTGTCAATTCAGTGGGTTTTCCACAAAATTTGGTGGAAAATCGTATCAGCCTAGTGCGGAAAATCTACGGATGAGCAACTGGTGGATGTTGTCCAATATAGTGGCATTTTTGCATAGCTTCACCTATCACATGACTGATATTTTGACCAAATAGTTGTAAATTTTGCAGTTGGCAATACTGCCCTGCCAGCACCCCATCATCAAGAGATCTACTTAGTAGTTGCCTTACGGCTGACCGTCGAGCACGTGTAAATGTACGTCTTCACAGGCAACACCCCCTGAACGTGCCTTTACATTTGCAGGAGAGGCTTACATAACCGAATCTTATAGATCTTGGCCTCCTCTTTCCAATAGAGTTTTTGTTTTGTAGCTGTGATGAATAGTTTTTGAGATACAGCGGTTAAAAGAGATCCCCTTCCCCCGCTGGGGTGCCCGAGCGCGCCTGAGGGGATAGTCTCGTTGAGAGCGCTTAGCAAGGAAAGGGTTACGTTTAGACTTTCCCCCAATTTCTTATAAGGTTAGATAGTCATGCATACGCTTCCAAACATTGCTGTCCATTGCCTCAGCTGCTCCAATGCTCACTGCTGCCAAATCCTCAAGGCAAAACAAAACAAAACAAAAACAAAAAAATGCATCTTTATATCAGTGTTTTTCAGACTCATTAAGTATCACCTTTCTCTGTGGTTATTGCATTACTTACAGTCACTGATAAAACCTTTTGCACTGTCTTCATTGTAGGGGGTGAGTTGGACAGCGAAGGCGAGCACCAGTTCAGTTCTGATGACATGGAGGAGCTGGAGCAGAGCGTGAAGCAGACGAAGAAAGACGAGGAAAAGCCCAAAGCTAAATTCGCTCTTTTCGAGAAGGATGACGAGGATGAAGAAGAGGACGAAGCTGAAGGAAGTGATGGTGATGCTGATAGTGATGAGGAGAAGGATGACTTTGGTGAAGGCTCGGATGATGACGACGAAGATGATGATGACGATGATGAGGATGATGGTGATATTGAGAAAATGTCAAAAAAGCTAGAGAAGAGGGAGAAGAAAAAAATGTGAGTATTTGTTGTTTTTGTAAAACAGAATGATGGTATTTTAATAAGGATAAACACATTTAATTTTCCAATATTTGCCATTTCTAGAATTTCTTGCCATCTTCCAAGTTTGTGATTTCATATGCATGTTTTTCTTCACCCTTTTGCAAAGAAAAAAGCACAAAATAAGCAACAGAAGATAATAACAAAAACACAGTAAAGAGAAAAGACAATAAACTAAAAAAAACAAAAAAAACAATAACAAAACAAAACAAACTTAAAAATGATAAAATAAACAAACAAAATATTTCCCCAAGCCAAAATCCTCACTATAGTCCGACATCTAAAGTGGCGCCTCTGACGTCGACAGCCCTCTATACACTGGTGCCACGTCTCAAACTGACCTCGCGTACCGTGCCACCCATACTCTCTCTCTCTCTCTCTCTCTCTCTCTCTCTGTGTTTTTTTTTTTTTTTTCCTTCTTTTTTTTCTTTTTTCTGTGTGTGTGTGTGTAAAATAGTTTCGAAAAACACAACAGTTAAAAGTCCAATAGAGGCCGCGAAAGAATTTCGTCGGTCAATTCTCCGCCTACAAGACTTTCCCAAACTTGAGGGAAAGATTTAAGCCGCTTTTAGACCCATATTTTGTCAAAATTATGCCATATGGCAGACAGGGTACTATTGCAGATGGCAGACACCAAAATATGGCAGAAATGCCATAATTAAGGCAGGCAGTGCAACCGTGGTGTGTTGGGTTGGAACCCTGTCCTGAGCTGGCAACGCCGCGGAGGCAACGGTGCCAAGTTTTGTACAAATTTCTTTGTATTCACTCACGAGTAGAGAATCGTTCATAAAAAACTTTTTTTTTGTACGAGAGAGAGAGAGAAAGGGAAGGGTGTGAGGGGCTCGGTTTGGGAGCTGAGTTGGAGACGTGACACCAGTGTGTAGGGAACTACCTACGTCAGAGGTGCCACTTCAGATGTGTTGGACTATAAGTCTTACATCAGTAATACTGTTTCTCCAGATAAATACGTCAGTATCTGCTAAAAGGAAAATTACACTGTTCGGGAAACCAAAATCGACCTCATTATTTTTTCGCCTCACTTTACAATACAGGGTTCCATTTTCTTTCACTCCCCAGGGCTGAAGGGGACGCTTACCTAGACGAGGCTGCCGAGAAGATTGGCGTCCAGATCCCCAGCCTGGAGGAGGTGATGAAGGAGGATGAGGACAACCCTGACCTGCCTAACATAAACGCACGCATCAAGGACACGGCGTTCATCTTGGCGGACTTCAGGTGAGGGGGCAGGGGATTGTGTATAGTGTTTATTGTAGCCAACTCTTGTTGCAACCTTTTTTTGTGTGTGTGTGTGTGGGGGTGGGGGGTGGGGGGGCAGTGTGGGGAGCATTGGTCTGTCTTAAGTCAATTGTTGGAGACTTTATTGTTTCTTCTTTTTGTCAGGGGAAGGGTCACACAGATTGTCTTTTGTCTTTATTTGTTGTGGCCTTTTTTTTTTATTTATTTATTTATTTATTTATTTATTTTATTTTTTTGGCCAGATGAACGGTCGTGTTCTGTCTAGTCATTATTTGTAGCAGGCTTTTTTGTTTCTTCTTTTTGTCAGGGGAAGGGGCATGGATTGTCTTTAGTCTTTATTTTTTATTTTTTTATTTATTTATTTATTTTTTTTGCCAGGGTAAGGGTCGTGGTTTGCCTTTAGCCTTAATTTGTAGTCAACTTTTTTTGTTTCTTCCAGGCATTTTTATCTTTTTTTTGCCCTTGAGCTGCCTCCTTTACTGTAAGATGAAAATAAAATTCTGTTGAGTTTTTTTGTCATTGAGAGTTTAGTCACATCTTCCCCGAGTCATTGGAAGGAGTCATCCTACTTATACATATTATCCTGAAGGTGGCTCTTGACATACAACCCTAATGAGTTTTTATTACACAACTGATTTATTTACATAATCACCTGTTTAACATCCACTGACTCCCTCCACCATTGCAGCAAGCGGAGGGAGGAGGGGAGGAGTCGCTCGGAGTACCTCTCCATCTTCCTGAAGGACCTCTCCACCTACTACTCCTACAACACCTTCCTCATGGAGAAGCTCCTTGACATGTTCGGCCCAACAGAGCTCATTGAATTCCTAGAGGCCAACGAGCTGCCCAGACCAGTCACTGTGCGGACCAACACACTCAAGGTAAATAGTGATGGGGGCTCTGCTGTTTGCTGTACTCAGTTGGGGTTGTCAGATGTTTGTTGTTTGTTATTCACACATAAAACCTCTGTGGAGCGGGCCTAGCCTTGAATTTGTGAGCCTGGGTTCGAATCCTGGCCTGGGCAGTTGGTGTGCAGCTCACCCAGCTGTTCATCCTTCCTTCGTGATGGTTGATGAATGGATACCTTTGGAAACTTGGGAAAGGTAAACCAGTAACCTGGATGTCACACTGGCCCTGTGTCGGGTTAAGGGTTCATTCCCACCACAGGCTCAAAGGGACAATGGGACGGAGGTGAGCACCGCCGCCGCACACAGCCATGCCGTGTGCTCTCGACTTTACCTTTACCTTATTCACATTTAGGAAGGGCATGATTGTAAATCCAATAATCGCAGTCACCACGAGACCAGTTGTGTTTGAGAGAGCAACTCGGGCCGCCCGGACCGCCCCGGGTGCTCTCAAATGCGTGACGCTGCAGCACAAGTTGGCAACTTGGACCGCCCGCTGCAGCATGGTTTGGAGAGGTGGAGCGCCTCTGTGCTGTGATGACATCATCAGCAAATATGGTGGGCCAAACAAACACAAATAAGTGCTTCCGTTGCATTTCACCTCTCTGTGCCACCATAACCACTGCAGACTCCTTTTCATCCTCTTGCAAGGAGCTCGTCGGCCAGAACAGCTTGTGATGCATGTTTAAACGTCGCCAGGAAGATCAGCGGATGCCATTTTGCTGCAAGAACAGCTAGTAAACGTTGTTAGGAAGATAGCGGACGCCATTTTGCTGCCAGAACAGCTAGTAAACGTTAGAAATATCAGCGCATGCAATTTTGCTGCCAGAACAGCTAGTAAATGTCGTTAGGAAGATCAGCGGATGCCATTTTGCTGCCAGAACAGCTTGTAAATGTCCTCAGGCATCTCCACCACCACCAACACTTTCATCACCACCACCATCACCTTCATCACCACCACCATCACCTTCATCACCTTCATCACCACCACCACCACCTTCATCACCACCACCACATTCATAACCCCCACCACCTTTATCACCACCAACACCTTCATCTCCACTACCACCACCTTTATCACCACCATCACTTTCATCATCACCACCATCACCTTCATCACCACCACCACATTCATAACCCCCACCACCTTTATCACCACCAACACCTTCATCACCACCACCACCACCTTCATCACCACCACCACCACCTTCATCACCACCACCATCACCTTCATCACCACCACCACATTCATAACCCCCACCACCTTTATCACTGCCAACACCTTCATCTCCACTACCACCACCTTTATCACCACCATCACCTTCGTCACCGCCACCACCTTCATCACCACCACCAACACTTTCATCACCACCACCATCACCTTCATCACCACCACCATCACCTTCATCACCACCACCACATTCATAACCCCCACCACCTTTATCACCACCATCACCTTCGTCACCGCCACCACCTTCATCGCCACCACCAACTTCATCACCACCAAGGACATGTTTACCAATACTACATAGAAATTTATATTTACGTGGGGGACGGCACTGGGGGGAACCCACCCTTAGTCAGTGGTGGGGGGCGAGGTGCGCAAATGGCAAGACCACCTGTGCAAATGGTGGGCTTTCTTTACTTGAAAAAATTGACTTTTTCTTTTGTTACTTGCCCATCATCTGTCTCCATTCCTTAATAAAAATTGATCCCCCCTTCCCCCCAACAGACGCGGCGCAAGGTCCTGGCGACGGCTCTCATCGCGCGGGGTATTGACGTGGATGTGATCACCTGGTCCAAGGTCGGCCTGATCGTCATGCGGACGCCGGGGAACGTCACGCTGGGAGCCACGCCGGAGTACCTCGCTGGCCACTACATCCTGCAGGTCAGTATATCGGCAGAGGCTTGGCTAGGGACACAGTGAGTCTTGCTAATGATCATATTCCCAGATGCTTTTGGCTCTCACAATAAATAATTTTCAAGGCCGTAAAGGAGATGAGTGGGGTTCTCATACCTGTTTTTCACATTCATGGTGCAAAAGCCTTGTTAAAATAACTCACTAGGCACATAAAACTATCCAATGAAATACAAACATAACCTCTACATCATCCTTTTTAAATGTGGGTGTGCAGGCTTGAAATGTTTTAGAATATGGGTTGCTACTTGGCTAGAAACATGTTGGGTTTGGCTACTCACAGGAGCTGCCTTGCATAATCCCACCAGCCTTTTGCACTCCTTATGTTCTTATGTAATTCTTTGTAAATGATCCCTTTAGATGAGGCATGCAGTAGAAGGTTCAAATGGAGGTCAGATTTAGTTATGAGTAACAAAAGCAGATTGTGGATAATTGGGTTCACAGGATCAGTGCTATGCAACGAATTTATCCTATTCTAATCTTCCTAATCCTTTATCTTTCTAACTAACTTTACTTCACCAGGGAGCCTCCAGTTTCCTCCCAGTGATGGCTCTTGCGCCCAAGGAGGGAGAGAAGGTCCTGGACATGTGTGCAGCGCCGGGCGGCAAGTCAACACATATAGGTATGGGATGCTCAGGTTTTGTTTGCAGTTTGAATATTGATTATGTGATGAACTGGGACACATTTTATTGCTCTTTCTTAAATGTATGAGTGAAAGCAACATAAAGACTTAATACCTAAGTAATTAATAAAGCAGAGACAAGGACTATATAATAATTATCAATGACCATATTTCAGTTTCCATCTTGCATTACGTAGAAAGGATAGTAAAGCGCAAGGAAATACTTTATGGCTTTTTCTTAGATGTATGAGTAAAAGTATCTAGAGAAGTCAAATACCTAATTTTTTAGTAAAGGTTAAAATATCAAAGAATAATATTTCTCAATTCTTTCAGTAGCTTAATGCAATAATTTTCTTATATTCTTTTTCTCTTCTCTTGAACTGCCTCCTTCATGGTTAAACAAAACAAAATAGAAAAAAACAACTAAGAGCTTTTTTTTTTCCCTCAGCGGCCATCATGCGCAATACTGGGATGATCGTGTGCAATGACATCAACCGCGACCGTGTGAAGGCGCTGGTCGGCAACTTCCACCGCATGGGCATCACCAGTGCTGTCATCACCTCTCACGACGGCCGGGCCTTCGCCAAGGTGGGGCTGGTGTGCTGGGTTGTCTGTTTTATGGCAGAGAAGGTTGTCAAGAGGAAAAGAAAACCAAGCAGAACAAAAATGCCCTTTATTTACCCCTTAAATGCAGGCATGCTATGTATGCGTTGCTCCCCCCAGCCCAGAATATGCAGTGATTTTTGCCCCATTAAAAAAAAAATGTTAAAACTACACAACTAAAAAACTGTATTTGAAAGTACTGGCCTTTGGCTCTTTCATTGTATTGTCAGTACTAAGACAATGAATATTGTTTTGTTACTATGTTTCAGTATCTGTTTTCTTGCTCTCCATGGCTTTAATCATCACCAGGGGTTGGATACTTTTCTTGCCAGAGTGACTATAGTCATCAATTGGATTTATGAGGTTAACGAGCTGAATGTTGCTGGGTTTTTTTGATTGGATGAAAATGGTTGATTTTTTTCTTTACTGAGTGATTAAATTTCATTTACAAATGTACTTTACACTAACCACCTGCTGCTCTCCCCTGCCCCCAGATGATGCCACGGGCTTTCGATCGGGTGCTGCTGGACGCGCCCTGCTCCGGCACGGGCGTCATCAGCAAGGACGAGCGCGTCAAGACCAGCAAGGACGTGAAGGACATCCAGCGCTGCTCACACATCCAGAAGGAGCTGCTGCTGTCCGCCATTGATTCTGTGCACAAGTTTGACGGCAAGAATGGCTACATTGTCTACTCCACCTGCTCCATCTTGGTGAGGACGGGGGATTTATTTATTTTATTTTCTCTTAGGAAAGTTTATTTGTTTATTTTTTACTTTTAGAAGAAAGGTTTATTTTTTTTTTTTCCTTTTATTTATTTATTTTTTTGGTTATTCTCTTAAGGGAAAGTTTTTTGTCTATTTATTTTCTTACTTCTGGAGGAAAATGGGTTCTAAGTACCTGTTTTAGTTTTGCTTTAACCTCTTCAGCAAAAAGAAATGGCTGACCTGGCAAATCACTGGACCTTCCCATATCCGTGAGTCACTATAGGCCCAGAAGATGGCATACACAAACACAGGCAGCCTGAAATGACTTGTCATGATTTGAGCTATACATTCGGATATTCTATGAGACGAAATGACGCGAACGGGAAAATTTTTGTAGTTTTATTTTCTTACTTCTGGAGGAAAGGGGTACTTTTTAGTTTTCCCCTTTAATTTTATTTTGTTTATTTGTTTATATTTATTTATTTATTTATTTATTTATTGTCTTTAGGGTTATGTGAATGTTAAATCTGCAGATGTTGAGGTTTGACTATCATTTTGTCAGATGGAAAATGGCAATGATGATGATTTTACTAAGTTTTTCACTCACATTTCACACATTAGTTTCCCCAATTCTCCAGATCAGTTTTATTCCAATTAATTTATGCATCACTTTTCTTCCAGGCGGAGGAGAACGAGGCAGTGGTGGAGTACGCGCTGAAAAAGAGGAACGTCAAGATTGTGCCGACGGGCCTGGACGTGGGCAAATCGGGCTATGTGAGGTACAGGCAACACAGGTGCGTGGGCGCCCTACCTGGGGGCTGATTGTCTTAGCTGTTGTTTTGTGTGTGAGAGGAGACAAACTGAACTAAAGAAGACCCCATAACATAATTTTTTCCTCATTTTTTTCTTTCTTATTCTGGAAGATGAGACAATTATAACATCCTTTTTACTTATTTTAACTCACAGTGGAATCTAACTCTTTTAACAGTAGAATCAAAGCCTATCCCCTTCTTTTAACTATGTGGAATCTAACCTTATCCTCATTTTCTAACTCAGTGCCTTGTCTTATACCTTTTAACAGTGGAATCTAACCTTATATCCTTAACTTTTAACACAGGAATCTAACCCTATCTTCATGTTTTAACAGTAGAATCTAACTCTATCCCCTTCTTTTAACTCTGTGGAATCTAACCTTATCCTCATTTTCTAACTCAGTGCCTTGTCTTATACCTTTTAACACTGTGGAATCTAACCTTTCATCCTTAACTTTTAACACAGGAATCTAACCCTATCTTCATATTTTAGCCGTAGAATCTAACCCTATCTTCATTTTTTAACACAGTGCTTCATCCTTTTACATATTGAAATCTAACCCTGTCTGCATCTTTTAACCCAGTAGCAGCAGGGATCATGTTTCTTAATGGTCCCTCTAAGCGAGAAAAATGAGAAAAAATCATCTCTCTCACAAACCATTTCATAATATATATCAAAGCATTTGTGATCAGTTTATGCATCATCTATTGTGGGGGGTTTCTATCATGGCACAAATTTGGCCCTTCGCTGCTACATGGTAAAGCCACAAATTTGGCCCGGCGCTGCTACACGGTAAAGCCACAAATTTGGCCCGTCCCTGCTACCAGGTTAAGACAGCGTAATCGAACCCCACCCTCATCTTTTATTTTTTTATTTACACACAAGAATCTAACCCTCCATCCCCCTCTTTGAACACATTGGAATATAACCGTATCCCCATCCCTTTCACAGGTTCCACCCCTCCATGCAGCTGTGTAAGAGGGTCTATCCCCACTCCTACAACATGGATGGCTTCTTCGTGGCCAAGCTGAAGAAGCTGAGCGAGGAGGTGCCCAAGACGGCGGAGAGTGAGGCAGGTGAGGAGGAGGAAGAGAGCTCAAACCAGACGTGAATGTGAGCTCTGGTAGTAAAAAGAATATGTATAGTTAGTGGTGTGTGTGTGTGTGTGTGTGTGTGATAATAGTATGGTCTTATTTTTGATGGGATGAGTGTGTGATAAAAGAATGTTAGTTAGTAAGTTGAGGAAGCTTCAAACCAGGACAGGAAAAAGGAATGTGAAGTAAGTGACTGGGTGTGTATGTGTGTGTGTGTGTGTGTGATATCGATCGCTCTTGTAGTTTTTATCTTGTTTTGTTGTTTTAAAGCATGTAGAGTAAACAATGGATTAAGTGTGTGATACTGTGTTAGTAAATATAAAAGAACCTTCACACCATGTGTGTGTGTGATAGTGTTCGTAAATAAGAGAAGATTCAAAACTAACAATATAAAAAAAATGTACAGTAAATGGCAAGATATGTGTGTGTGTATGTGTGTATGTGATATAAAAGGAGTAATATCAGGATTTCCTCCCCCTCTTTTTTTTTCCGTCTTTTGATGATGTTTTCGACCACTTGTTACTCGGATGTAAACGTACTTTCGTGTAATCTTTTCTTGGTTATTATTTTTCATTTCCAAGTCAAGGTATTCCATGTTAGCTCGCCTCCTCCATTCTGTGTAGTAGTAGTAAGTAGTGTACGATTCTTTATTTTTCCTTCGTCGTCTTTGGTTTCGATGATGTCTCGGTCCTCTTACGCTGCGATGGCATAGAATAAAAAATTGTCTGTCATTGGAAGATTCGGCTCCAAAATGAAAGTGGTAACTGTGTCTTGTGGTGTTTCTTTCTTCCCTTGGAGGTTGTAGTATATAGAATTAGATGGTGTTGTAATATCTAGTTGTAATATTTACTAAGAGGGAGTGCTGTAATATTTAGTTGCAGTAATTAGAGGGACAGTCTATAGAATTCAATTTGCTGTGCATTGCCTTGGTGCTCATCTCTGTTGCATTATCCCTTGAGCCTGTGGTGGGGCGAACTGGGAGTGTGTCAAATTTAGTTGGCATTGTAATATCAAGTCAGAGAGAGAGAGAGATTAGTAAATAATAATGTATTGAGAAACATCCATAGGAGACTATCAAACTGTGTCATACAATATATATATATATATATATATATATATATATATATATATATTTATATATATATATATATATGTGTGTGTGTGTGTGTGCGTGCGTGTGTGTGTCAGGTTCCTCCTTTTGACCATCCACTGGAAGCTACCCTGGTCGATGCCGAAGTCATAATCCCCGAAACATTCTTCATGATGGAGTTTTTGATGAGGCCTTGGATGTAGGAAGTGCTAGTGGTCAGGCTTCCCAGGTGTCCATCTGCAGCTCTCCTGTTGACTCTTTGGGTCTTCAGGGAAACTTGTGGTGATGCCATGATGGGTCTGTCCTGCACCCCCTTTGTGCTTTGGCTGTTTTCAGAATTTGTGTCGTCTCTCTTGTCTTCTGACATGGGCACAGGCTTGGGCTGTTCCATAATGAGGATGTCGTCATCACTTTCAATGCTGATTGACTCTGTGCTTTGGTCTGTAATTCCTTCTTTTCAGCCTTTCTTGTGTCCGATGGAAGAAGCTCTTCTTTATCTTGGTTGTACTAAATTCTGAAATCGTATCATCTTCATCACTATCAGTAAGCCACCCATCTTCATCCTGTAACTCTGACTCTAACCTGTCGGAACCAAGTTTTCTTTTTCTCCCTGAATTTTCTCTTGTAGATTCATCTGACAGCCCTGTGTTGGATTTGGAAAGACGTCTGTCAGAGACTTCTAAGTCTCGTGCTTTTTTTGACTGATTGGTTGGTGATTCACTGGTGTTAGGAGGTTCATGCTGCATAAACTGACCTGTAACTTTTTCTGTTCCTGCATCTGGATCAACATGTAACCTCTCTGGCACATTGCCTTCACTGCTGGGAACGTTGTCGCTGTTCTGCCCAGGTGACACCATGGCATCTATGGCCAGGTGTGTTGCAACAGAAGCCTTGGCGAGCACACTTGACTCATTCCTTTGTCTCTTTGGTGACTTGACTGCTTTGGAGATGTGCTCCCTTTTTCGGCTGTTATTCTGTCCCCTCTTTTTCACTGTAGGACGTTCAACAGTTGACTCAGACTGTTGCATCGCCTTATGATGGAGTGAGGATTCAGTTCCCGTGCTACTCCTTGCTCTCTTATCCACTGTCTGCTGTTTTTCTATGGCTTTTTTTTCTTTTTCTTTGTTGTTAATTTTTTTAGCTGTTTGGTCTGCCTTTTTCCTTTTCTCTATGTTAGTAATTTTGTTGACAGTTTGTTGTACTTGTGTGTTTGCTTCCATGTCGCTGCCAGTATGAGTTCTTGTACTCTGTTCTCTTTCTTGGGCTTTTTTCTTCTCTTCTCTGGAAGTCTTTCCTGTAGCTGCTTCTGTTTCCTTGCCAGAACTAGTTTCACTGGGCGAGTTTTGATTTACCATGATAAGCACCGTGTTCAAGGTGTCAAGGAGGCAGATTATATCCTTCCCATATTGAACCCTATGCAGAATACCAGCAGTCCCTCCCACTGCCTCCTGCACCAACTTCACAATACCATCACTGCTCTCTTGAGGTCTTTGGTCCTCCTCTTCTGCACCTCTAATACTGCACACTGTCCTGGTTTCATTTGTTTTATTTACAGACTGGATGCCCTCCCTGCCCCCACCAAGCCTTCTCAGCACTACACTACAGTCTTGGGTGTGGATCTTTAGAGTCCCTGTTGGTTTCTGTTTTTATGGTCGGCCTCTCTTTTGTTGTATATTGCTTTCATCAACTGACCTTGCGTCTGTGGTTTTGCCCTTGGTGGGGTTCTGACGCAATGTTTGATTCTTTTTAGGTGGTCTTACTCTCCGTTTGGGTTCTTTGTTTTCATCAACTGACCTTGTGTCTGTGGTTTTGACCTTGGTGGGGTTCTGATTCAATGTTTGATTCTTCTTTGGCCTGCCTCTCCGTTTAGGTTCTTTGCTTCCATCACGTAACCCAGAGTCATTCCTTGAGTTGTTCTGGTTTGGATTTTCTTGACTCTGCCGCCACTTTTGCCTTGGGCTGTCTACCTCTCTTCCTTGATATATCACCCTCATCACTCACCTTCTGCACTGACTTTTGTTTGGGTGATCTACATCTTTTCTTTGATATATTAGCCTCTTCACTAACCTTCAACTTTCGTTTGGACGGTCTACCTCTCTTCCTTGATATATTACCCTCTTCGCTCACCTTAACCAGTAACTTTCGCTTGGGTGATCTACATCTTTTCTTTGATATATTACCCCCTTCATTCACCTCCAGCACTGACTTTCTTTTGGGAGGTCTACCTCTTCTTCTTGGTAAGTTGCTCACATCTGAAAGCCTGTCCTGCACAGAAAGCTTCCTCAAATCAGCAGATTTGTTTTGGGAAAGGCTTACTTCATCCACAGGTGCTTTTGTTTTCTTTCAAGACTTGTTTTCATCAGATGACCCCACTGTGTTTGTAATAAGATTATCAGAAAGTTTTCTCTTTCTTCCCCTCTTTATATGCAATCTGCTGGGTAAATTCACCCTGGCATGGTAATGAGACCCATCCCAAGTGGGGTCATCCTCATCAACCTCATCATCTTCTATCTCCTCATATATAAAATCATCACTAACCTGAGCTGTTGTCTCCTCCTCTGCAGTGATTCCTCCACTTCTCTAACAAGGTCATCCTCAACATAAGATGAATCTTGCCCCAATGAGATGGCTGGGGAGGGGGAGACAGTGCTGTTTTTTATGGTTGCACCTGTCCTGGAAAGGTTCTTCTTGGGGTATAAGGGAGTTGAACTTGGTTAGTTTTTGCTGTTGTGTGGGGACTGGTAGGGACATTCATCAGGTGGAGGAGGAAGTCCATGTACCAGGGAAATGTTCTGCTCAATAACCCTGTTGAATGCGGTTTTATTCCTGTTGAGGATGTCATGGTGTAGTGCCTCTGTCTGAAACTGAAATTGTAATAAATTAGAGAATATAACATATGCCAGTCAGTTTTTAACATGAGTTTACATACAGCAATATATTGAAGGTAATAATAAAGTTCTCATATCCATTTCTTTCTCATCCCTCTTCCCTTATTCAGTCCATGCCAAAGTTATCAGTCAGGCAAAATTCTAAAATTTTCAGCATGTTACATTTACTGAGCCTCAAACCCTTTGTGCTGACTAGTTTATATATATATAAAAAAATGGAGTAAACTCTATAAAACACACTTCTATACTCCAGATATTGGATAAGGTGTTTTCAGTAGTGTCACCGACAAGTCAGACGGATGCATACAAAAGCAAATGAGACCAAAAGTGCTCAGTGATGTGTTTGCCCAAATGGCAAACACTTTTCATCAGCCAATCAGTGAGTAGTAGCCACAGCACCACAGCAGTCAAATTCCCATAGGAATGTATTTTGAAGAATGAAATATAGAATATAATGCTCTTTGAGACCCAGAAAGTTGGTGTTGTAAAAAGAAATATTTATTTTCTTGTCATTTCACTTTAAAAAAAAACTGAAAATGACATAAGGCAAGGGAAAGAAGGGAAGATGCTGCATTTTCTGATGACATTTCACATCTTTTTGACCTCTAGGCAGCGTTGTCCAACTATTTCGTAGAAGTGCTGTTTTTTTGTATGCTGGTGCATTTCTTGCATCATCTGTTAACATAATCATCATGTGCAGGCGAGTAAATATATATTTTTGCAATATTATAATTGACATCAGTCTAAAACAAGGAGAAAATTAAAGTTGGCTCAGAACTCATATGTTACAGTTTGCATGTACATGCAAACTGTAAACATAACTCTTGCCACAGAGAAAACATCTGCCACTGGATGAGGGGCATATACAAAGGATTAAGCACAGGTGATCTGTATTCTGTAGTCATCCTCTAGGAACAAATCGTCGAATTCCGCCATCTTCCTATTTCCGATAGTGTACACTCTGTACTTGAATCTGAAGTGATGTACACGACAGCTATTCCCGGGCGGTGGTGCCCGCCGTCTGGCAGCAGGGCTGTAATTCGTTTTCAGCACTAACGCTGTGTTGTATGCTTCCGTTTGACTTGTCATTGACATTACTGAAATGCTTTTAAATCAAACTCTTTCAGGGGTCCAGACACATATCCATAAATCAGACCAAAATCCCTCACAAAGCCATGTTAGAGAATAATCTAATTCTAGTAAATTACCATGCAGAGAAGCACCAACATGCCAGCATCTCTTCCCCCGTGGACACACCCCAAGCACCACCACCAGGACCACATTCTCAAACTAACAGAACTCCACCTTAACCTATCAGATACTATCCTGCTGTTATAAAAATAGTAACCAATCTCCATTTACTTATTAAAACCTCAGAAACAACTGACTTGCAATGGAAATTGTGATCAGTGATGATTGACACATTAAAATCTTTCAGATGAATATTGTGTTAATCATTGGAATGATTTTAAATATAATTTTTGAGCATTAATACCCAGCAGTGTCTCATAAGGGCTACTATACAAGCGAAAGGACTGTGGAATGATTTTTTCTGGTTCCCTATCGATTCCTTCCTTACATGTCTAGCCATGAGTCTCCTGAAGGTGTAGTCAAAGATACAAGTCCGTATTCTTAAACATATCTGCATCTCAGATCGCCTGTTCAAAAAGTTTCTCGTAGAAGCTGCTGGAGTTTTCATGGACTGTGGTGATTCTAGTGATAGTTTTACAAGACTCCTGCACCATAAACATGAATATCAGCCGTGAAAACCCAGTAAATTTTCTTGGTTGCTTTAGAAAATAGTCATAATGGAAGCCCGACACATTTAAGAATAGGAGCAGAGTACCTACAGGCAGAGAAATAAGAGGACGAGGAGAAAGGGTGCGGCTCTTTTCCTCATTTTATTCATTTCGCTTGATTTCTAGGGGACCCGCTGGGGCCGACCATCAGGCCCCACCAAGAAAGCCTACCGGCGCCATAGACGGAAACATAAATATATATATATATATATATATATATATATATATATATATATATATATATATATATATATATATATATATATATATATTTATATATATATATATATATATATATATATATATATATATATATATATATATATATATATATATATATATATATATATATATATATGCCATCGTACTATCGTAATAGTTAGCTTTGTTGTATGTATTGCTTACGCGAGCTAAGGCCAGCCTTATCTACTATATCATTATAATCGCATAGTCAAACTTGACTGCATTACTGCACCGCTCCACCGCCGCCGCGCGAAGAAAAACAACAATACTTCAAGATCAATCGTCGTATACTTTGTTGCTTGACGGTCTGGCATTTCCAACTCTGTGTGCGGGGCGGGAGTATATTTAGCAGTGCCAACAGTGCGTCCGGCGGCGTGATGACTTAAAGATCAGCGCGAGAAAGTTAGTTGGCCGTGAAATCGATGTGCTGTGCCGTGCCGCGCCATTCATCCGTCTTGGCTATTAATGAGGGAGGGAGAGAAACATTTGGCTTCTATTATTAGTGTTACTACTATACCTTACGACCACAGCCACTACTACTACTACTACTACTTATATGCTGTTATACTAATACTACGACTACATTAATATTTCCTTGTTTTTCTCCTCCTTCTCCTCCTCCTCCTCCTCCTCCTCCTCCTCTCCCTCCTCCTCCCCCTCCTTCTCCTCCCCCTCCTTCTCCTCCTCTTCCTCCTCCTACCCTTCCTCCTCCTCTTCCTCCTCCTCTTCATTAAAAGAAACTTTTTATTTAAGAATAAAGATGTAATACTCCCGCTCTACAACAGTTTAGTCAGACCCCACTTGGAATATGCGGTACAGTTTTGGTCTCCCCACCATGCAAAGGATATTGCTAAATTAGAAGGTGTTCAGCGTCGGGCAACGAAAATTATCCCTTCCTTGCGCAACAAATCCTACGAAGAAAGGCTTTCTACCCTTAACATGTTCTCTCTTGAGAAACGTCGCCTCCGAGGAAAACTGATCGAATGTTTTAAAATACTTAATGGTTTCACGAATGTAGACAGATCAACATTGTTTATGATCGATGACACTTTGCGCACGAGGAACAATGGCGTAAAACTCAGATGTAGACAAGTAAATTCAGACTGCACCAAATTTTTCTTCACCAACATTGTAGTGCGAGAATGGAATAAGCTCCCATCATCAGTGGTCCAGTGTAACACGATTGACTCCTTCAAAAATAAGCTCGACCGTCACTTCCTTCAACTTATATCAACTAGAGTAGAAATGCAACGTTTTGGAGTCTTCTGATTAATGTAAAATCACTTAGGTTTAAGGACAGACCACCAAGTCTGGACCATGGGGTCTGTGTGGTCTGATTTTCTATTTAAATCTATGTAAATCTTCCTCTTCCTCCTCCTCCTACTCTTCCTCCTCCTCCTCCTCCTCCTACTCTTCCTCCTCCTCCTCCTCCTCCTCCTCCTCCTCCTCCTCCTCCTCAGCCACAAAGATGATTCCAACCTTAAGGGCTCAACCGTACGAGGAACGACTCAAGCGACTCAATCTCTTTACATTGGAGAAAAGACGCCTACAAGGGGATATAATTCAAGTCTTCAAGTACCTGAAAAAGTTCAATGTCGTCGATTACTCCAAATTCTTTGAACTGCAAACCAACTCAAGAACTAGAAATAACGGCTTACCCATTCAGTCGAGTCGATGTAACACAGACATTGGAAGGAGTTTCTTTTCAAACCGAGTCATCCGCCACTGGAACAATCTTCCCTCAGAAGTAGTAAATGCGAATACCATCAACTCCTTCAAATATAGAATAAACCGTCATTTCGCTGCGTCGGGAGTAAACTGAATAACGAGGTGTTTTCATCTGCTCCTCAACATCGAGGTGCTTTCATCTGCTCCTCAATATCGAGGTGCTTTCATCTGCTCACCAAGCCCCAAGTGGCTGTCGAGCAGATTAAATCACCCAAGCGGGCGACCTCGTAATGAGCCAATAGGCTTTCTGTTGCCTGCATTTCCATGTTTCCATGTTTCCTCCTCCTCCTACTACTACTACTACTAGAACATAACCTGTCCATGAATTTATCTAGTCTATTTTGAATGTGACAATTGTATTCAATCACCACATGACTGAGTTTTATTCCACAATTTATCCAGTTTAAACCCGTTACTTCGTGTCCTACCCTCTCTTCTACCAACAAACCTTATGAATGTCTCCTTATTAAAGCCTTCATCCATTTATAAACCTCGATCATGTTTCTAGAGAATGCAAGTTTAACTGTTTGATCAACCCCTGAATCATCTTAGTCATCCTCCTCTGCACCGATTCTAACATTTTGATATCCATTCTATAGTAGGGTGACCAGAACTGAACCACATAGTCAAGATGAGGTCTAACTAATGCTAAATATAGTTTGAGGAAGACTTCAGGGCTTCTGCTTACGCTCCGAAATAAAAAAAATCCCACCCTATTAGCTCGATTTCTGAACTCCATCTGCCATTTATCCATGATCATAATCTGTTGAGTTCACCTTGGAGAATACTAGCGTCCTGATCCGACTCAATTACTCTACCGATCTTGGTATCATCTGCAAATTTACTAACATCACTACTAATTCCTGTGTCTAAGTCATTGATATAAATAATAAACAACAGTCGTTGGTGAGGAACTTTGTCAAACGCTTTACTAAAATCAAGATAGATTACATCATAATTTTCATCTCTGTCAACCCCATGCTGCGAGTCGTGAATTGATAGTTTGAAGCAACTGACCTGTCCCCTTTTTAAAATCGATTATATCACCAAATATCCCGTCAGGACCCGACTACTACTACTACTACAACTACAACTACTACTACTACAACTACTACTACTACTACTACTATTACTATTACTACTACATTTCAAACAAGAGAACCGTCAGCTGACAGACATAACCTTAACTCGATGCATATTTCTTTTCTTTTTTCGTTCTCAGTGACCTTATTGATCAATGGAGGGAAGGGAAGGGAAGGGAAGGGAGGAAAGAGGTAGGAAGGGAGGAGGACAAAGGCTCGTCTAGTGACATTTAAGAGAGTCCACGATTCAATATTTATTAGGTTCTCATTGCCTCTGAAATGGTCACCCAGAAGGCTTAAAATATCGTAAAAGAAGAGAGAACGAGGGAGAGAGAGGAGGGAGGAAGGGGAGGGAAGGATTGAGAGAGGTGATACACAAGTTAGAGGGAATAAAAAAAAAGATGATGGAGGAAGAGAAACAGAGAACACGATAAATAGAATAAAATGTCGTAGAGGAAGAGAGAACGAGAGAGAGATGAGGGAGGAAGGGGAGGAAAGGACGGAGAGAGGTTGATAAATTAGTAAAAGGGACTATATTAAAAGTATGAGAGAGAGAGAGAGAGAGAGAGAGAGAGAGAGAGAGAGAGAGAGAGAGAGAGAGAGAGAGAGAGATATGAAGGTCAGAGGGAGTATAATAATAAAAAAAAGCATGGAGAGAGAAACAACACGAAAGATAGATTGATAGTGACAGGTTAGTATACGTAAGAGAGAGAGAGAGAGAGAGAGAGAGAGAGAGAGAGAGAGAGAGAGAGAGAGAGAGAGAGAGAGAGAGAGAGGCTAAATAATGACCAAAAACAACATATTAATGGAAGAAAAGAAATCGATTACTAATGCTACTGAGATGAGCACTGGAGCCACGCGCATCTGTAGCATATGCCCCCAAACTTACTTGAATAATATTGCCTCTTAAATAATCCCTCGGAATGCTTTTGAGAACTTACAAGAGAGAAGATAATGAATGATAACGCCCGATGGTTTAAGAAGTTTAAGATAATTGAAAAAAAAATAACGTAGAAGAGAAGAGAAGAAATAAAAATGATAATAAATGTAAGAAATAATTTAGAAGAGAAAATAGAATAAATGGTAACTCGAAATTAATAAAATAACATCAGATAATAATGAAAAATAAAGTAGAAGAGTAAATAATAATAATAACTGAAAGAAATGACGTAGAAGAGAAGAGAATAAATGATAATAATAGCAAATGAAAATTGTTGAATAGATAAAAGAATAGATTATAAGGATAACGTAAAGAAAAACGTAGAAGAGAAAAGAGAAAGAGGAAATGAATAAAAATGATACTTGAAAGAAATAACAGAAGAGATAAGAGAATAGATAATAAGTTCAAAAAGATCTAAAATAACTTACAAGAGAGAAAAGAAAGAAAAAATCCCAGCAGAAGACGATTGCCAAATACTGACAAGGTCACGATACAGTATTCAAGGACGCATTGTTTAGTAAAATAACAAAAACAACAAAAAAACAAAGAAAGAGAAGAAAGAAAATCACTGTAAATCTTAATAAAACAACTAGAAAAAAATAAAAGAAATTGTGAAACTGAAAAAGATGTTGAAGAGAGAGAAGATATTATTAGCTTATTCCCAATGCTTAAAATACTGCTGAGGAGAAAGAATGAAGAGGAGAAATGTGAAGGAGAGAGTAGAGGAAATTATTACGGAAATCTTGAAAAAAAAACCCTAACCAGAAAAAGAGAAGAAAGAAACAAAGAAAGAAGAGAAAGAAAATCACTATAAATCTTAATAAAACACCTAGGAAAAAAGAGAAAAATTTGTAAAACTGAAAAAAGATGTTGAAGAGAAAGATGATATTAGCGTACTCCCAATGCTTAAAATACTGCTGAGGAGAAAGAATGAAGAGGAGAAATGTGAAGGAGAGAGTAGAGGAAATTATTACGGAAATCTTAAAAAAAACTAACCAGAAAAGCGAAGAAATGACTCCGATCTGCAGAATTAGTGTTGAAGAGAAAGATAAGAAATTATTAGCCTACTTCCAAAGCTTTTGAATGGAGAATCGTAAAGGAGAGAGAGAGAGAGAGAGAGAGAGAGAGAGAGAGAGAGAGAGAGAGAGAGAGAGAGAGAGAGAGAATGATTACTGTATATCTGAATAAAACTAACCAGAAAAAATAATGTGTGACCTAGAACTCTGGAAATGGTGTTGAAGAGAAAGAAGAGAAAGATAAATTATTAGCCTACTTTCAATGCTTAAAAGTAATGGTGAGAAATGATTATTGTATATCTGAATAAAACTTAACAAAAAATAAATAAATTGTGACTCAGAACTCTGGAGATGGTGTTGAAGAGAAAGAAGAGAAAGAAGTTATTAGCCTACTCCCAATGGTTAAAATAATGCCGAAGAAAGATAAAAAGAAGAGATAAATCGTAGAAGAGACAGAATGAGAGATAATAACGAAATAAAAATAAAAACTAGAAAAAAGAAGAAATTGCACAACTCTGAAAACGTTGGTGAAGAAAAAGAAAGGAAGAAACTGTTAGCCTACTTCCAATGCTTAAAGTAATGCTGAAGACAGAAGAGAGAAGAGATAAATCGTAAAAAAGAGAGAGAAGGAGAAATAACTATGAATACCTTAAAAAAAAAAAAAATCTAACCGCAAAAAATAAAATAAATTGTGACAGAACTCTAAAAATAGTGTTCAAGAGAAAGAATATGTGATTACACCCCAAATGCTCTAAGTGCTGCTGAAGGTGAAGAGGAGAAAGAAGAAGACGAAGAGAGTGTTCAGAAAAGTGGGCGTTGGCATTTACACGCACGACCAAATATACAGACTTTTGCCTTAGAAATAAACAGCCAGAATGCGTAAAAGAGAGAGAGAGAGAGAGAGAGAGAGAGAGAGAGAGAGAGAGAGAGAGAGATTCAAATACCTTGTAAATTAGTTAGAATTGAGAGAAAAGAAGTGAGTTAAATAGCAAGAGAAGAATGCGAGCCTTAGATAGATGATGCAAAAGCTATATAATTGTTAAAGATGATGAAGAATACTTTTTTCTTTTTACAATCGTCCTAAAGCGCCGGTAGCCTTTCATGGTGGGACTGTTGGTCGGCCCCAGTCTGCTAGTGGCGCGGGGAAGTGTTTTATAGTGGCGCCATCCTGCTTGGCTTATGCTGTCCCCTTTGTTTCCCCTTTCCCCAGAGTCCATCGCTTGTGAGGTTGGATATGCAGTACAAACTAGGCTATGAGGATTAAAAGGCAGTTAAAGTCTACAATAAGAGCGAAGATGGGACGAGAGAGTTATTTTTGGTCCCTCTCCAGCTAAGGTTATAAGATACGAAGACAGTTTTAACATGGAAAAGGAAACTGAAAAAGGTTATTCTTAAGAGAGGAAGAACTTGATCGTGGTAAGATTGTACGGTCAGGTTAAGTTAAATTAGGTTATCAGGTTATAGGTTAAATTAGGTTATACAATGAAAAAGACAGAAAAAGAGAGAGAATTCTAAAGATATGATTATATTCGATTGTGGTAAGACTTGGGTTAGTTAGATTATTACTATTAGGTCAGGTTAAGTTAAATTAGGTTATTAGGTTATAGGTTAAATTAGGTTATACAATGAAAAAGACAGAAAAAGAGAGAGAATTCTAAAGATACAATTATACTTGACTGTGGTAAGACTTGGGTTAGGTTAGATTATTACTATTAGGTCAGGTTAAGTTAAATTAGGTTATCAGGTTAAAGGTTAAATTAGGTTGTACAATGAAAAAGACAGAAAAAGAGAGAGAATTCTAAAGATACGATTATACTTGACTGTGGTAAGACTTGGGTTAGGTTAGATTATTACTATTAGGTCAGGTTAGGTTAAATTAGGTTATAGGTTAAATTAGGTTATATAATGAAAAAGACAGAAAAAGAGAGAATTCTAAAGATATGATTATACTTGATTGTGGTCAGACTTGGGTTAGTTAGATTATTACTATTAGGTCAGGTTAGGTTAAATTAGGTTATAGGTTAAATAAGGTTATACAATGAAAAACGCAGAAAAAGAGAGAATTCTAAAGATATGATTATACTTGATTGTGGTCAGACTTGGGTTAGGTTAGATTATTACTATTTCTACACGTTATTTTATATATGAGCGAAGCGTTGCTGGATCAAGAATGGAAGTTAGGCTAGTCTATAATAACCGGGCAAGACACTGACTAAAAAGAGATGAGGTTAAAAGATACGAAGGCTAAGGAATCTAATATTACCTATACGTTACTGGATAAAGGAAGGAAGTCATTACAGAGGGTTGAATGCTCTTAGGACCCCTTGAGCAACGAGAGAGAGGGGGCGAGGCAATGTATAAGAGGCTATATTGGTCCCACGAAGACGCTCCATCGATTGAGTGTGTTGAGGAATACTGTTGAGACCTTTGCGAGAGAGTTCGATGTGTACTTGTTCTTGTGAAGGTTGAAACATCGATCTGGCGAAGGGTTTGTCTGAGAGTTTGAAGGTGAGGAAGAGGAAGAGGAAGAAGAAGAGGAGATGGATGATAGTCAGGTTAGGTTAATTAAAACATGGAAAAGAGACAGAAAGAAAGAATTTTGATCTGACGAAGGGTTTGTGTGAGTGTCTGAAGGTGAGGAAGAGGAAGAGGAAGAAGAAGAGGAGATGGATGATAGTCAGGTTAGGTTAATTTAAACATGAAAAAAAGAGAGAAAGAAAGAATTTTGATCTGACGAAGGGTTTGTGTGAGTGTCTGAAGGTGAGGAAGAGGAAGAGGAAGAGGAGGAGGAGGAAGAGGAAGAGAAAGAGAAGGAGGTGGATGGTAGTCAGGTTAGGTTAATTTAAACATGGAAAAAAGACAGAAGGAAAGAATTTTGATCTGACGAAGGGTTTGTGTGAGTGTCTGAAGGTGAGGAAGAGGAAGAGGAGGAGGAGACGGAAGAGGAAGAGAAGGAGGAGACGGAAGAGGAAGAGGGGGATGGTAGTCAGTTTAGGTTAATTTAAATATGGAAAAAAGACAGGAAGAAGGAATTTTGATCTGACGAAGGGTTTGTGTGAGAGTTTGAAGGTGAGAAAGAGGAAGAGGAAGAGGAGACGGAAGAGGAAGAGGGGGATGGTAGTCAGGTTAGGTTAATTTAAACATGGAAAAAAGACAGGAAGAAGGAATTTTGATCTGACGAAGGGTTTGTGTGAGAGTTTGAAGGTGAGAAAGAGGAAGAGGAGGAGACGGAAGAGGAAGAGGGGGATGGTAGTCAGGTTAGGTTAATTTAAACATGGAAAAAAGACAGGAAGAAGGAATTTTGATCTGACGAAGGGTTTGTGTGAGTGTCTGAAGGTGAGGAAGAGGAAGAGGAAGAGGAGACGGAAGAGGAAGAGGAGGTGGATGGTAGTCGGGTTAGGTTAATTAAAACATGGAAAAAAGACAGAAAGAAAGAATTTTGATCTGACGAAGGGTTTGTGTGAGTGTCTGAAGGTGAGGAAGAGGAAGAGGAAGAGGAGACGGAAGAAGAAGAGGAGATGGATGATAGTCAGGTTAGGTTAATTAAAACATGGAAAAGAGACAGAAAGAAAGAATTTTGATCTGACGAAGGGTTTGTGTGAGTGTCTGAAGGTGAGGAAGAGGAAGAGGAGGAGGAGACGGAAGAGGAAGAGAAGGAGGAGACGGAAGAGGAAGAGGGGGATGGTAGTCAGTTTAGGTTAATTTAAATATGGAAAAAAGACAGGAAGAAGGAATTTTGATCTGACGAAGGGTTTGTGTGAGAGTTTGAAGGTGAGAAAGAGGAAGAGGAAGAGGAGACGGAAGAGGAAGAGGGGGATGGTAGTCAGGTTAGGTTAATTTAAACATGGAAAAAAGACAGGAAGAAGGAATTTTGATCTGACGAAGGGTTTGTGTGAGTGTCTGAAGGTGAGGAAGAGGAAGAGGAAGAGGAGACGGAAGAGGAAGAGGAGGTGGATGGTAGTCGGGTTAGGTTAATTAAAACATGGAAAAAAGACAGAAAGAAAGAATTTTGATCTGACGAAGGGTTTGTGTGAGTGTCTGAAGGTGAGGAAGAGGAAGAGGAAGAGGAGACGGAAGAGGAAGAGGAGGTGGATGGTAGTCAGGTTAGGTTAATTTAAACATGGAAAAAAGACAGAAAGAAAGAATTTTGATCTGACGAAGGGTTTGTGTGAGTGTCTGAAGGTGAGGAAGAGGAAGAGGAAGAGGAGGAGAAGACGGAAGAGGAAGAGAAGGAGGTGGATGGTAGTCGGGTTAGGTTACTTTAAACATAGAAAAAAGACAGAAGGAAAGAATTTTGATCTGACGAAGGGTTTGTGTGAGAGTTTGAAGGTGAGGCAGAGGAAGAGGAAGAGGAAGAGGAGGAGGAGGAAGAGGAAGAGAAGGAGGTAGATGGTAGTCAGGTTAGGTTAATTTAAACATGGAAAAAAGACAGAAAGAAAGAATTTTGATCTGACGAAGGGTTTGTGCGAGTGTCTGAAGGTGAGGAAGAGGAAGAGGAAGAGGAAGAGGAAGAGGAGACGGAAGAGGAAGAGGGGGATGGTAGTCAGGTTAGGTTACTTTAAACATGGAAAAAAGACAGGAAGAAAGAATTTTGATCTGACGAAGGGTTTGTGTGAGTGTCAGAAGGTGAGGAAGAGGAAGAGGAAGAGGAGACGGAAGAGGAAGAGGAGGAGGTGGATGGTAGTCGGGTTAGGTTAATTTAAACATGGAAAAGAGACAGAAAGAAATAATTTTGATCTGACGAAGGGTTTGTGTGAGTGTCTGAAGGTGAGGAAGAGGAAGAGGAAGAGGAAGAGGAGACGGAAGAGGAAGAGAAGGAGGTGGATGGTAGTCAGGTTAGGTTAATTTAAACATGGAAAAGAGACAGAAAGAAATAATTTTGATCTGACGAAGGGTTTGTGTGAGAGTTTGAAGGTGAGGAAGAGGAAGAGGAGGAGGTGGATGGTAGTCAGGTTAGGTTAAAAATTAAACATGGAAAAAAGACAGAATGAAAGAATTTTGATCTGACGAAGGGTTTGTGTGAGTGTCTGAAGGTGAGGAAGAGGAGGAGACGGAAGAGGAAGAGGAGACGGAAGAGGAAGAGAAGGAGGTGGATGGTAGTCAGGTTAGGTTAATTTAAACATGGAAAAAAGACAGAAGGAAAGAATTTTGATCTGACGAAGGGTTTGTGCGAGTGTCTGAAGGTGAGGAAGAGGAAGAGGAGGAGGAGACGGAAGAGGAAGAGAAGGAGGTGGATGGTAGTCAGGTTAGGTTAATTTAAACATGGAAAAAAGACAGAAGGAAAGAATTTTGATCTGACGAAGGGTTTGTGCGATAATTTGAAGGAGAGGAAGAGAAATAGGAAGAGGAAGAGGAGACGGAAGAGGAAGAGAAGGAGGTGGATGGTAGTCGGGTTAGGTTATTTTAAACATGGAAAAAAGACAGATGGAAAGAATTTTGATCAGACGAAGGGTTTGTGTGAGTGTCTGAAGGTGAGGAAGAGGAAGAGGAGGAGGAGACGGAAGAGGAAGAGAAGGAGGTGGATGGTAGTCGGGTTAGGTTAATTTAAACATGGAAAAAAGACAAAGAAAGAATTTTGATCCGACGAAGGGTTTTTGTGAGTGTCTGAAGGTGAGGAAGAGGAAGAGGAAGAGGAGGAGAAGACGGAAGAGGAAGAGAAGGAGGTGGATGGTAGTCAGGTTAGGTTACTTTAAACATGGAAAAAAGACAGAAGGAAAGAATTTTGATCTGACGAAGGGTTTGTGTGAGTGTCTGAAAGTGAGGAAGAGGAAGAGGAAGATGAAGAGGAGGCGGAGGAAGAGGAAGAGGAAGAGAAGGAGGTGGATGGTAGTCAGGTTAGGTTAATTTAAACATGGGAAAAAGACAGAAGGAAAGAATTTTGATCTAACGAAGGATTTGTGCGATAATTTGAAGGAGAGGAAGAGGAAGAGGAGACGGAAGAGGAAGAGAAGGAGGTGGATGGTAGTCGGGTTAGGTTAATTAAAACATGGAAAAAAGACAGAAAGAAAGAATTTTGATCTGACGAAGGGTTTGTGTGAGTGTCTGAAGGTGAGGAAGAGATGAAAAAGAGAAGGAGAAGACGGAAGACGAAAAAGAGAAGGTGGATGGTGGCAAGATTAGTTTGATTTAAGAAAAGATGAAGAAAGAGAATGAGAGAAGAAGAGGAAAAGGAGAGGTAAGGTAGAGGTAAGGTTAGGTTAATTTAAACATGGAAAAGAAAGAGAATGAGAGAAGAAGAGGAGGAATAGGTACATAGAGGTAAGGTTATATTAATTTAAACTTGGAAACGAGAAAGAGCATGAGAGAAGAAGAGGAGGAGGAATAGGTACGTAGAGGTAAGGTTAGGTTAATTTAAACATGGAAACGAGAAAGAGAGAAGAGGAAAGGATGAGGAGGTGGATGGCGGTAAGGAAGGGTTAGGTTAATTTAAAGATAGAATAGGTGACTGAAAAGGGAATTCCAGAGAGAGGAAGAACTTGATCGTGGTAATACTGTCAGGTCAGGTTAAGAAATTAGGTTATACAACGAAAAAGACAGAAAAAGAGAGAATTTTAAAGATATGAGGAGCAGATGGATGGCGGTAAGGAAGGGTTAGGCTAATTTAATGATAGAATAGGAGACTGAAAAAGGAATTCTAGAGAGGGGAAGAACTTGATCGTGGTAATACTGTCAGGTCAGGTTAAGAAATTAGGTTATACAACGAAAAAGACAGAAAAAGAGAGAGAATTCTAAAGATATGAGGAGCAGGTGGATGGCGGTAAGGAAGGGTTAGGCTAATTTAAAGATAGAATAGGTGACTGAAAAGGGAATTCCAAAGAGGGGAAGAACTTGATCGTGGTAATACTGTCAGGTCAGGTTAAGAAATTAGGTTATACAACGAAAAAAAAGAGAAAAAAGAGAGACTTCTAAAGATATCATTACACTTGATTGTGGTAAGACTTGGGTTAGGTTAGATTGTTACTATCATTATACATTATTATACAAGAAAATACAGAAAATGGAGAATTCTAAAGGGAGTAAAAAAATTTAATCGTGGTAAGACTCAGGTTAGGTTTGATCATTATGATATCTTATTATTTTTATTCTTATTCTCAACTTTATTTTTCTTACTCTTATTATTATTATACATGAAAAAGACATAAAAAAAGAGAAATCTAAAAAGACAAACACATCACTCGAGGGAAGACTATCAGGTTACGAGTGACCAAAAGAAAAAAAACAGAAAGAACAGAAAATGGGAAACAGAAAACATAAGAGAGATGGAATTCGTAATATGACCTTAGTAACTGAAGTCTGTCTGTTAATTTAAGGTCACTCTACCCAACCTAAAGAGAGAAACAGCTCAATCGTGGTTACGCTTGACCAGAAAAAGATAAAAAAGAGAAAATGGGAGACACAAAACATACGAGAGGTGGAATTCGTAACATGACCTTAGTAACTGAAGTCTGTCTGTTAATTTAAGGTCACTCTACCCAACCTAAAGAGAGAAATAGCTTAGTCGTGGTTACGCTTGACCAGAAAAAGATAAAAAAGAGAAAATGGGAGACACAAAACATACGGGGGGTGGAATTCGTAACATGACCTTAGTAACTGAAGTCTGTCTGTTAATTTAAGGTCACTCTACCCAACCTTAAGAGAGAAACAGGTCAATCGTGGTTACGCTTGACCAGAAAAAGATAAAAAAAGAGAAAATGGTAGACACAAAACATACGGGGGGTGGAATTCGTAACATGACCTTAGTAACTGAAGTCTGTCTGTTAATTTAAGGTCACTCTACCCAACCTTAAGAGAGAAATAGCTCAATCGTGGTAAGACTCAATTGGCCACAAGAAGGAAAAGAACAAATCAGAAAATGGGTGACAATTTGACAAACTTAAAGACATAAATCGCTCAATCGTGGTAAGACTCTCATTTACGGTTGACCAGAAACATAGAAAAAAAGAGAAAATAAGAGACACAACATACGGGAGGTGGAACACGTAACATGACCTTAGTAACTGAAGTCTGTCTGTTAATTTAATGCTACTCTACGCAACATAAAGAAAGAAATAGCTCAATCGTGGTAAGACTCTCAGTAACGGTTGACCAGAAAAACAGAAAAAAATAAAAGAAGAGAGAAAATGAGACCCCCCAAAAACATAGGAGAGGTGGAATACGTAACATGACCGTGGTAATTGAAGTCTGTCTGTGGATTTAATTAATTAATGTCACTCTGGCCAACCTTGACTTATCGTACCTGGCTGTGACATTCGCCTCACCTTTTCTGGCTACTTAGTGACCACGAGTGCTGCTGTTGTTGTTGTTGGTGGTGGTGTTGTTGTTGTTGTTGGTGGTGGTGGTGGTGTTGTTGGCGGTGGTGGTGGTGGTGGTGGTGGTGGTGTGGTATGTGAAAGAAAGAGAGAAGGAAACTAACAAAAAGAAAGAAAGAACAGAAAATGAGAAATATAACAGAAATTGGTGAGAAAACAAAGAAAGGTAGAGAAAGGACACGAAATAAGGCAGAAAATATGAGAGAGAGAGAGAGAGAGAGAGAGAGAGAGAGAGAGAGAGACTGATAGTGTTCTTGTTGTTGGTGGTTGTGATGGTGGTGGTGGTGATGGTGGTGGCGGGCCTTGAAGTATTGTAAAAAGAAAAGGTCAATGTTTTTTGTTTGTTTGGTTTTCACTTCATGTCCTATTTACTTTTTCATTTGGCTGGTTAGTTAAGACTGATTGGTTCGTTAGTGAGTGAGTGAGTGAGTGAGCGAATAAGTGAGTAAGTTGGTTAATTATTCTTTGCGAGGTGAGCCAGAGGAAGGAGGGAGGAAGGAAAGGGAAAGGAAGGGAGAGAGAGGAGGAGGATATTTTTTTTTTTACGGCAAACGAAGCAGCTCAATGACAACTGCTCCTGTAAAACCAGACAAAATGAGTGTCCAAAAGAGAGGTCAATTTTGCATAGAGAAGCGTCTTGATATTCTCTTGAAGGAGGTCAAATCGTGGGCAGGAGAAATATACGAAGAAAGGCTGTTCCGGAGTTAACAGTGAGGGGGATGAAAGAATGAAGATGCTGCATGGTTAACTCTTGCATAAGGGATTTGGATAGCATAGGAATGAGCTAGAGTTGCCAATCGTGTGCAGCGGGGCCACGAGAGGGGAGGAGGCATGCAGGTAGTAAGTTCAGAAGAGCAGTCAGCATGAAAATATCGATAGAAGACAGGAAGAGAGGTAACATGGCGGCGGAGGGTAAGAGGTAGAAGACTGTCAGTAAGGAGGAGGAATTGATGAGACGAAGAACCTTATAAGACTCCACTCTGTCAAAAAGGGGTGTGTGTAGGGAGCCCCCCCACCCCCCACGCCCCCGCCCAACACAGGAAGAAATAGCAAGAGAAAAACAATAAGAAGATGAACCAGATCAAAGCATAAGAGAGAAGGCAGGAGAGGAGAAGACTTGCGAAATATTTATAACACTCTCTCTCTCTCTCTCTCTCTCTCTCTCTCTTCGTATTCTTTGCTTGTGTTGACCTTCAGTTCCTGCTGCTGACGATGACGATGATGCTGTCTCTTGGGTTTTCAATATTTTCACGGTGAGCAAAGTGGTGGGCGGACTTTGCTCCCTCCCTCCCCTCCCCTTCCCTTCCCTTCCCTTCCCTTCCCGTCTCTTCCCCTCCCTTCCCTTCCCTTCCCTTGCCTTGCCTTGCCTTGCCTTGCCTTCCCTTCCCTTCCCTTCCCTTCCCTTGCTTTGCCTTGCCTTGCCTTGCCTTCCCTTCCCTTCCCTTCTCTTCCCTTCCCTTCCCCTCCCTTCCCTTCCTTTGCTTTGCCTTGCCTTGCCTTGCCTTTCCTTCCCTTCCCTTCCCCTGCCTTGCCTTCCCTTCCCTTCCCTTTCCTCCCCTTCCCTTCCCCTTTCCGTTCCTCCCTTCCTTCCCTTCCCTTCCTTCCCTCCCTCCCCTTCCCTTTCCTTCCCTTCCCTTCCCTTCCCTTCTCTTCCTTTGCCGTAGCTGACTCCCTTCCCCTCCCTTCTCTTTTCCTTCCTTTCTTCCCCTTCTCTTCCCATGCCATATTTCCCTGTCTTTTAAGCCCTCTGTCTGTCTGTCTGTCTGTCTGTCTGTCTGTCTGTCTTTCATTTTCCTCCCTGACCTCTTTCTTCTTTTATAATCATCCTTCCCTCCTTCCCCTACCTGCCCTTCATTTTCCTCTCCCCTTCATTCTCTCCTTTCTTTCACTCTCTTTTCCAACATCTACATTCTACACCCTCCCTTCCCTCCTCCTCATTTCCCTTCCTTTCACTCTCCCTTCCCTTCATCTATACCCTAAGTACCCTCCTCCCATTCCTTCTCTCCTCCCCGTCCCTCATTCCTCCCCATCCTTTTCTCTTCCCCTGCCCTCCCCATCCCTCCTCCCCCCACCCCCTCGTCACACCACTAATAAAACAATAACATCGCCAGGTGGACGTCATTGTAACACTCACCTGGGGGCCCGTGGAGCTCGTTACCTGGCCGCGGCGTACCTGTGACCCACGCCCTAATGACACCTGACGTCACTCATGCAGGTAACGTGAAGATGTCTTGTCATGAGAGAGAGAGAGAGAGAGAGAGAGAGAGAGAGAGAGAGAGAGAGAGAGAGAGAGAGAGAGAGAGAGAGAGAGAGAGAGAGAGAGAGAGAGAGAGAGAGAGAGAGAGAGAGAGAGAGAGAGTGTGTTTTTTTTATTTTCTTTCACTCAAGTTTGAAGTTCCATTTTTTTTATTATCAATGAGTGAGTGAGTTTTTTCGGTCTTTTTTTGTAATTTTTTTTCTTCTGTTTCTTCGTGTTCAAGTTTTTTTCTGTATTTTTGTGTGTCAAGGATGTGTTTTTTTTCTTAGTTTTCTTTCACTCAAGTTTGAAGTTCCATTTTTTTATTATCAATGAGCGAGTAAGTTTTTTTCGGTCTTTTTTTTAAAGTTTTTTTTTCTTCTGTTTCATCGTCTTCAATTTTTTTTTCTGTATTTTTTGTGTCAAGGAAGAAAAGTGAGTTTTTTTTTCGTTCGCTCTGTTCCTCTTATTTTTTGTTTGTTTGTTAGTGAGTATGAGTGTTATTATTTTTTTATTTCTATCGTATTCGTGTTTATTGTCATTGTAATAATTTCTTCGTGTTCTTTTGGGTCAAGTCTGGTTTTCTGTAATTAAAAAACAAAAAAAACATCAGAACGTAAGGAGTCTACAAAAAGCCGGTTGACCTTTACGTGGCAGCTTCTGTAGGCCTAACCCAACCTATCCTCACTATCCATAAATTTACCCAACCTCTTCTTGAATGTATCTATGGTATTGGCACCCACGACATGACTGCCAAGCCTGTTCCACTCATCCACCACTCTATTCGTAAATCAATTCTTGCCCTTGTCGTCGTTGAGTAGGAGAGTTTTCTATTTACTTCGCTTTGTTGCTCATTTTTTGTTTGTTTTTTGTCAGTATGAGTGATTTTTTTACTTCGTTTTCTTTTGGTATTTTTTTTAGGGGGGGTTAATGAGTAAGAGTGAGTTTTTTTCATAATTTTCACTCATTTTTTTCTTCAAGGAGTGAGAGAGTCTTCCCTCCTTTCTCTCTTTCCCTTTCCTCCACTCTCCCATCCATATACTTTATCCTCCCGTCCCCTTTCCCCCTTCCTTCCCTCCTCCCCTTCCTTCCCTTTTCCCGTACTTATAATCTCCTCCAACCCATTTCTTCCCCCTCCCTCCCTTTTCATCTTTTCATAGTTTTTTTTTGTTCAATTTTGATTGATTTTCCTTTTTTTTTTGTCAATGAACAAGTTTTTTTTTTCTTCTTTGTTTTCTTTTCGTCAGGTTTGTTTTTGTTTTCCTGTCTAAGTGGGAATGTTTCTTTTTCTAAATTTTCTTTCCGTCAAATTTCGTTCTCATGGCAAAAACCGCGATGGGACAAAAATAAAAGAAGAGAAAGATGAACAAAGAAAAGAAAAGCTAAAAGATGAAAAAAAGGAGGCAAACACAAATAATTAGGGACAGAAAGGAGCAAAGAATAATGGCGATGGAAGGACAAAAAAAGAGAATCTGAAAAAAAACTGAGGATAGGAATGAAGACGGGAAGAAAAAAATGAGATAAAGAAAGAGGAAGAAAGTGAGATATAGAGGAAAACATGATAAAAATACGAAGAAAACAGAGAAAAAAGAGAAGTAATGAGAGAAGGAAGGAAGAAGATAAGGAGAGGGAGAAAGGAAGGAAGGGAGGGATAGAAGAAAGCTGGAGGAAGGGAGATAACTTGTGTAGGGAGGGAGGGAAGGAGGGAGGAAGATTATTAGAAGATAACGGAAGAGAAAGCGAGGAGGAGAGAAAGATTTATGTTAAGTTGAATGGAGGAGGAAGAGAGAGATTACGATGACAAACAAACTAACGGACTGGAGAGAGAGAGAGAGAGAGAGAGAGAGAGAGAGAGAGAGAGAGAGAGAGAGAGAGTATTGTTTTGTGTTAATTGTTCAGTAATTGGAGCAACAACAACAACAACAACAACAACAACAACAACAACAACAACAACAACAACATTAATAATTACCACCACCACCACTACTACTACTACTACTACTACTACTACTACTACTACTTTTACTACTTCTACTACTACAACTTACCCTCTCAGATGCAACCCCCCCAAAAAAAAAAGTAGTAGCAGTAATAGTAGTAGTAGTATTAGTAGTTGTAGTAGTAGTAGTAGTAGCTTTTCCTTAACAACTATTTACTATTTATAATTTTGGGTCTTTTCATTACTTAATATCTTCCTCTTCCGCCCACATTATATATTTCCTTTTGCATTAGTTTCCCATTTTCCCTGTAATTGCCCTTTTCCTCCTTACAATGACCTTTCTTTTCCTCTCCTAATAGCCTACTCCTTTCTCTTCTACAATACTACAGTTCCCCCTCACAATACAGCACAATACAATAGCCCTTCCTCTTCACTTATTTACGGTATAACACCACAGTTCCTCTTCACAATACAATACAGCACAATACAATAATACAATATGTCAATCTCCTCTATCTCCTTTCTTAAATACAATACTGCAGTTCCCATCACAATCTCTCTTCCTTACACTGTACTATGTATCTTGTCTTTTTTCCCTACTACAATATTTTTCCCTTCTCTCTTTTCTCTTACAATATCACTCCTCTTCTTTTCCTTTCCCTTTCTACTTTCCCCTCCTCGCTATTTTCTCCTTTTCTGTTTTTTTTCCTCCTTTCCTCTCCCTCTTTTCTTTCTCCTCTTACATTCCAACTCCTCTATTCTTCTTCCTCATCGTCTTTTCCTACCTTTTCTTTCCTTCATTTCCTATCTCCTCCCATCTCTTCTTTTCTCTTTTCCTCCCTTCCCTTCTCCTCTTTGTTTCCTGTTTTCCTCCTCCCTCTCCATCTTCGTGTTATCCTTTTCTTTCCCTACGCTCTCCTTTCTCTCCTCTCTCCTCCTTTCCCCTCTTTTTCATCCCTCTTTTCATGTTATCCTCTCTCTCTCTCTCTCTCTCTCTCTCTCTCTCTCTCTCGGTTACTTCTCTATCCCCTTTCCTCCTCTTCCTTCTCCTCCTCTTCTTCTTCCTTCTCCTCCCCCCTTCCTTCTCTTTCTGCTATCCTCCTCGCTTTTCCTCTCTCCCTTCTCTCGGTACTTTTCCTCATTTCCTCCTCTTCTACCTTCTCTTCCTCCTCCTTCTCTCCCTCGTTTCCCTCTATCTTTATTATCCTTCTCATTTCCCTCCTCCTCCATAACCTTCCCCCTTTTTTTTTCCCTCCCTTTTCCCCCTTCTCATCCCCTCCCCTCTTACACACACATAGACAAACACATCCCCTCCTCCTCCTCCTCCTCCTCCCCCCCCCCCTTGACAATTGGCCCAAGACTGTCCTCTCTATAACAAACATGGCCAGACTATTAATCAACTTTACCCACGAACCCTGTGGCGCCGGTGACGTCATGCGGAGGAGGAGGAGGAAGGGTGGGTGGGTGGAGGGCGGTGAGTGAAGGGGCGTGGTGAGTGACGGAAGCAAGAGAGAGAGAGAGAGAGAGAGAGAAAGAGAGAGAGAGGGGTGAAATTAGGAGGGGAAAGGGCAAGTGTTGTGAGAGGGAGCGAGAGAAAGAGAGAGGGAGGGAAAGAGGAGGCAGATGGGGATGAGAGAGAGAGAGAGAGAGAGAGAGAGAGAGAGAGAGAGAGAGAGAGAGAGAGAGAGAGAGGTTCAGTGCGTATAGAAGAGAGGGAGGGAAGGAGGAGGGGAGAGGGAGGAAGAGGAGGAGGAGGGTGGTTATGTGGTGTGAAAGGAGAGGGAGGGAGAGGAGGGAGGGGGGGAAGGGAGAAACATCAGCTGTGTGTGTGTGTGTGTGTGTGTGTGTGTTTTAAAGGAACAGAAACACTTGCTACTACTACTACTACTACTACTACTACTACTACTACTACTACTTCTACTACTTCTACTACTACTACTACTACATACTTTAGCTCTAACCTCATTCTCCTCTTCCTCTTCCTCTTCCTCCTCTTTACCAATCCTCTTCTTCCTCTCTCTCCTCCTCTTAACTTCTTCCATGTTCCTCCTTCCTTCCGTTTATCCTCTCCTCCTCCTCCTCTTTATCCTGCTCTTCCTCCTTTTATTCCTCTTATATTCCTTTCTTTATTTCCTTACACGCTTAATATATCTTCGACCCTTGCATCGTTTTCCTCTTCCTCCTCCTCCTCCTCCTCCTCCTCCTCTTCTCCTTCCTTCTGCATCTCCTCTTCCTTCTCCTAAGCACTCGTACCTATTAATTTTAGCATCTTCTCCATATCGTAAAATCGTCTATAAGGAGTCAAGATGTTGGAATACTTTGTGAACCCTTTGAGTAGATCCGACACTATGCTCTCTGGGTCTATCGGCTGCACCCCTCTTTCCTCTTCCGCCTCCTTCGCAGACTCAAAACATTACTTACATTTTTCGCTTTTCCTTGTTTTCTGGGCTTTATAGCAACTCCTAGGTACTTGTAACTTATGCAGTGATATTTTTAGATGTATCTGGGTATAGAGGTTATTGTAGTAAAAAGTGTATATGCAGTGGAAAGGAGTTTTAAATATGAGCTTGTCAATCTCCCGCTCTCCTCTCCCGCCACTTCCCCAACTCAAAACATGGCTTATATTTCTCGTTTTTCCTTGCTTTCTGGGCCTTCTACTGACTCCTGTGTAATAAAGTCGTAACTAGAGATCTTTTAGGCGTATCTGGGTGTATAGGTTTATGAAGGAAAGTGTGTAAATGCTTTGGAAATGAGGGGGAAATATAGGGTTGTCAATCTCCCGCGGCCCTTTCTCGCCACCACCTTCTCAAAACATTTCTTATATATCTCGTTTTTCCATGCTTTCTGGGCTTTATATCGACTCCTGGGTATTGAAGTCGTATTTAGTGATGTTTTAAGTGTAGCTGAGTGTAGGGGTTCATGTAGTAAAAGGTATATATGCACTGGAAATGAAGTGCAAATAAGAGCTGTTCATCTCCCGCTCTCCCTCATCCCTCTCCTCTGCTGTAAACTTTGCCTATATTAATCGTTTTTCCCTGCTTCCTGGGGTTTGTAACGGTTTCTGGGTATTGAAAATGTATGCAGTGACCTTTTGAGTAAATCTGAGGGTAGGCAGTGAAGGGGTAAAGGGTGTAGATGGGATAGAAAAGGAGGAAACGATGCTGACGTGACAAATGGAGTAACCCGCAACTCATTATGTCAAAACTTGGAACCATCTAACGTATTTCTGATTTCCCGGCTTTCCTAGACAATACCACTAAGCCCCCGTACTAGAAACCATACCAAGAGACCTTAAACCATTCAACACCATAAACAAGATCAGTAAAAACAGCATAAATACGATGGAAAACAGGAAAAAGTGAAGCGGTATTATATGGGCAAACCCGCAACTCCCTGTGGTGGTTGAGTCGCGCGCCTTCTGTCACATCGGGAGTTAACCATCTCACTTATTTTTGATTTCCCGGCTTCCCTGAACAAACCCACAACTTCCACGCAGTACAAACCACACCAAGAGACCTTAAACCATCCACCACTATCAACAGAAGCCATGAAAACACTTTAAATACGATGGGAAAAGGGAAAAACTGGAGCGGTGTGATATGGCCAAACCCGCAACTCCCTGTGGTGGTGGAGTCTCGCGCGCTTTCTGACACATCGGGAGTTAACCATCTCACTTATTTTTGATTTCCCGGCTTTCCTGAACAAACCCACAACTTCCACGCAGTATAGACCACACCAAGAGACCTTAAACCATCCACCACTATCAACAGAAGCCATAAAAACACCTTAAATACGATGGGAAAAGGGAAAAACTGGAGCGGTGTGATATGGCCAAACCCGCAACTCCCTGTGGTGGTGGAGTCTCGCGCGCGTTCTGACACATCGGGAGTTAACCATCTCACTTATTTTTGATTTCCCGGCTTTCCTGAACAAACCCACGACTTCCACGCAGTACAGACCACACCAAGAGACCTTAAACCATCCACCACTATCAACAGAAGCCATGAAAACACCTTAGATACGATGGGAAAAGGGAAAAACTGGAGCGGTGTGATATGGCCAAACCCGCAACTCGACACGGTATGGAGTCCCGCGCTCTCCCTGTCACATACACGAGTTCAGTTTTGGCCGCGGCGTGATGCTGTAAGGAAGGGAGGCGCGGCGTGCACGGACTGATGATGGTGGTAACAGGAGCCAGTGAGAGCGTGTCCGTAACCGCTCCACATACACTCCACACCCCTTCCACAATGACCTAAGCCCGTGAGCTATGCCGGAGTGGAGGTTACGTTTCGCCCTGTCCATGAAAGTACCCAAAAACACGTGTTGATTAAGAGTCCGCCGGGGATATAAAAGTTTGGAAAAGTTTGCACACACGCGAGAGAGAGAAAGAGGAAGCAAATAACAAGATAAAGAGAGAGAAAGAAATAACCGAGAGAGATAAAGTAATGGCCACTCAGATAACGTGTTCCACTAGTGTTATCTGATGGAAGTTTGAATCCGTATCACTGAGGGAGAGAGAGAGGGGGAAGATAAGAGATAAGAGCCATCAACGAGCCATAAGTCACTCAGTCTGTGTGGAGCATTGCAGGAGGAGTGACGCGCTGCCCTGCCTCTGTCCTTATCAATGGTGACCAAGAAACGCTGAGTGAGTGAAGAAGGAGGAAGAAGAGGGAGATAGGGAAGAGGAGGAAGGAGGAGAGTAGAGACGGGAGAGAGGTGAGGAAAAAGATAGTGACAGAGAGAAGATAGAAACAAAGACGGAAAATAAAAAGAAAAACAAGAAAAGATAGAAAGAGAGAAAGACGGAAAATAAGAAAGAAAAACAAGAAACAGAGAAAATAGACTAGAAAAGCAGAAAAAGACGTGATTGATAAAAAAATAACAGAAAAACCGAGATTGAAAGCGAAAAACGAGAAAAAAAGAAGATAGCGAAGAGTAGTGAGTGTGAACAGGTGTGAACAGGTGTGTGTGGGCGTGGGTGAAGATGGGCGCCCCAGGTGTGTCGCGGGCGGGTCTGGGGCACGTGGGCCACCTGCTCCTGCTCCTTCTGCTGTTCTTCATCTGCGTGCAAGGTAATTAATGGCCTCTTACTGTTTTTTTTTGTTTTTATTTCCCTTATGCGTATGTTTTTTGTTTTTAGTTTTTATGCGTATGTTTTGTTTTTATTTTTTTATGCGTATGTTTTTTGTTTTTAATTTTTTTATGCGTATGTTTTTTGTTTTTAGTTTTTATGCGTATGTTTTGTTTTTATTTTTTTATGCGTATGTTTTTTGTTTTTAGTTTTTATGCGTATGTTTTGTTTTTATTTTTTTATGCGTATGTTTTTTGTTTTTAGTTTTTATGCGTATGTTTTGTTTTTATTTTTTTATGCGTATGTTTTTTGTTTTTATTTCTTTTATGCGTATGTTTTTTGTTTTTGTTTCTTTTATACGTAATTTTTTTATGCGTAAGTTTTTTTTAATTTTTTTTATGCGTATGTTTTTTGTTTTTATTTCTTTTATGCGTATGTTTTTTGTTTTTGTTTCTTTTATACGTAATTTTTTTATGCGTAAGTTTTTTTTTAATTTTTTTTATGCGTATGTTTTTTATTTTTTATTTTTTCATGCGTATTTTTTTTGTTTTTATTTCTTTTATACGTAATTTTTTTATGCGTAAGTTTTTTTTTAATTTTTTTTATGCGTATGTTTTTTATTTTTTATTTTTTCATGCGTATTTTTTTGTTTTTGTTTCTTTTATACGTATGTTTTTTGTTTTTATTTCTTTTATGCGTATGTTTTTTTTTCTTTTATGCGTATGTTTTTTTTTATTTTTATTTTATGCGTATTTTTTTGTTTTTATATTATACGAATGTTTTTTTGTGTTTATTTCTTTTATACGTAAGTTTTTTTTTCACTCGGTCTTTATTGTAGGTTTGTAGCCACGATTTTCTTAGTTTTTTTTTGCCGTGTTTCTTACATTCAGGATACATTGACTGACTGATTGATTGACTGAAATTATTGATTACTGTGCATACCTTCAATTTTTACGTCTTTTCGTGTACCTTCATGTGGCTGTATCGTTAAGTGACAGGCATGTTATACACTCATTCATCTCTCTCTCTCTCTCTCTCTCTCTCTCTCTCTCTCATCTATCTATCTTTCTACCTCTCTATCTCTCTATCCATATCTACATCGTGATAAACAAACCGGGTGGCGAAATAATTTACGTACAAACATTTACCGTATTACACAGACAGACAGACAGACGGACACACAATTACACACGTACATACTTCATGGTAAATAGATCATTATACACACACACACACACACACACACACACACACACACACACACACACATACACACACACACATGCATACCGAGACATACAAACAGCCAGCAACCTACATACATACATAAGGATATATATACATACATGGATTCATACTCACATACTGACCGACGCATTTCCTGGGTGCCGGCGTGTAAGAGACGGCGATAAGCGGCGATAAGGGAGATAAGGCCCATGAGTAATAAGTCTTGGTGACTCTCCTTGGCCGTGGGGCGACCGTTGGGTTCCTCTTCCTCGTCACGATACCCTGTTGGGATCTCTTGTAGTGTGTTCTGTTGTGACTACTACTACCATTACTATTATTACTACTGTTACTACTATTGCTACTGGTTCTGCGGCTACGTTTTTCTTCTTTTTCTTCTGCATCCTTTTCTTCGTCTACATACTATTGCTGCTATTTATAAGACTACTACTACTACTACTACTACTACTACTGGTGCTGTTACTTTTACTACTACTTTTGCCTACTTTTTCATCTTCTTATTCATCTGTTTCTTCATTTTTCATCTTCATCTTTTTCTTCATCTTTTTCTTCATTTTGATACTATTGCTACTGTTTCTAAGACTTTTACTACTACTACTACTACTACTACTACTACTACTACTACTACTACTACTACTACTACTACCAATAGGAACATATTTATTGCTGCATATTTATTCTAGTGACAGAACCAAAATGCAAAATACTGTATAAACTCCTAACTTCCTATTTTCTATAAACAACATTTTTCAGGCCAATAAATGATAAAATGTACACGTAAACTATTCTGATACGTATAAATGTAAAGGAAGGGAAAGGTATGGGAAGGAAAGGGTAGGGAAGGGATTAAGGAGGAAACGAAATGAAAGAGAAGGGTAGAGGAAGGGAAGTGCGAAGGGAAGGGGAAGGGAAGGGGAAGGGAACGAGAGATGAATCAAAATTGTTCATGTTTATTAATACTTCTGTGAATATTAACCTCTCACAAACATCAAGGTGTGTGTGTGTGTGTGTGTGTGTGTGTGTGTGTGTGTTAGGAGAAGCCAATATTTCATGCCTCACAGGAGAATGGAAGGATGGCAGGATGAATAGGAGGAGGAGGAGGAGGAGAAGGAAGAGGAGGAGGAAGAGGAGGAGGAAGCGGATATGATCGAGAAGTATTAAGAGTAAGAAGAGGAGGAAGAGGAGAGTAGTGAGATAAGTAAAATGATGAAGGAGAGGTGGAGAGAGGAGGAGGAGGAGGAAGAGGAGGAAGACAAGTATTAATGAGAGAAGGAGGAGAAGAAGAAGGAAAAAGAGAAGGAGAAGAAGGTAAAAGAATGAAAGGAAGAGAAGAATAACTGAGAGGAAATGGAGAATTAACAATTAGAGAAGAAGGAAGAGGAGAAAGATGAAATGGAGGAGGAGGAGGAGGAGAAGGAGGAGAAGTTAGAATAATTGAGAAGATGGAGATTTATAAAGAGAGAAGAACAAGAAGAAGGAAAAGGAGGAAGATGAAATAGAGTAAGAGGAGGAAGATAAGGGAGGAGGAGGAAGAAGAGGGAGGAGGAGGAGGAGGAGGAACCGAAGCAGTGAATCAGTACCATAACACCGTCTCGTTAGCTCATTCGGTCAACGCTACTACCGCACATCTCCGCGGTCAAACGGGCTAGCGGTCAACACACAGCGGTCATTCCATGCATCAAACACCCTTCCAGTACCCTCATTGTCTCTTCATCACCTTCTCTATAGCTCTGTGTGGGTTCAAATGCCTTTTAAAGGATCGAGTAGCTTTAGATAGTGTTGAAATGTAGTTATAAAGGATTGGAAACGATTTGTAAGGTTTGAGATTAGTTATTAAAGATTCGTATGGCTTAGAAGGTGCTCGGTTGGATTATAAAAGATCTGAATGGGTTCAATGATGTTAAGAATGGCTATAAGAGACTGGAATCGGCTTATCAAGTGTTGAGATTGGTTATGAAAGATTGGATCGAATTCGTAAGGGTTTCAACTTCTTTTGTATAGATTCAAGTGTTATCAAATGGTGTTAGATTAAGCATAAGTTGATCTAGTAAGTGTTGATATGGATTTGAGTGATTTCAGATGACATTCAAGTTGATACAAATAGATTCAGATGCATTCGATGAAGTTCATGTTGGTTTTATATGTTGGTATGGATTTAAGAAGTATCAGATTCCTTTTTATTGGTTCAGATGGCATTCAACTGAATCACAATAGGTTTAGATGCGTTTTATGAGGTTGAAGTTTGTTATATAAGTTTTGGTATGAGTTTAGGGCCTAAATGGTTTCAGATTCGTTTAAGTAGGTTCAAATGTCATTCGGGATGATTCAAATAGGTTTAGATGCGCTTCAAGAGGTTTAAGTTGGATATGTAAGAGTTGGTATGTGTGTAAGTGGTTTCATATTCGTTGAAGTAGGTTCAGATGACATTCAAATGGGTTATAATAGAATCAGATGCGTTTTAAGAGGATTCGAACAGGTTGTAGTCGCTGGTTCGATCCGAAGAATGAACCGGAAGTGAACGAACGAAAGAATCTGTCAAAACAAAGTCGCTATGTATCGTGTTTTTTTTTAATCTTTTTTATATGAGCGATAAGATGATAGTCACACACGCACACACACACACACACACAGAGAGAGAGAGAGAGAGAGAGAGAGAGAGAGAGAGAGAGAGAGAGAGAGAGAGAGAGAGAGAATAATGAAAAAAAAGATGTATGTATGTATGTATGTATGTTTCGATGTCTTAGTCATCTTCTGAGTCACAAGTCTTACGAAATTTTCCTTATACCTGCATTATCTTCCACCTTCTGACACACACACACACACACACACACACACACACTAATCAATATGCCTCCGTTTTACTATCTTGCAATCCTCCTCCTCTTCCTCCTCTTCCTCCTCCTCTTCTTTCTCCTTTTCCTCCTCCTCTTCTTCCGTTAAAAACATCTAATATGGTTGTAAACTCTCCCGCGAATTCGTAACATATAAATCTTAATGTTTTCTAGAATACTAAGTCTTGTTAAAATACAAAACATACTCGTCTTCCTCCTCTTCCTTGTCCTCCTCCTCCTTCTCCTTTTCTCCTGTTTACAAGCATTTCCTAATATCTCGGTGAGTAATATTTTTCCTGTTTGACTGGTAAGGTATAAATATTCATGTTTCCTGGAAGCCAAATTACCGATACAAATATTTCTCTTTGAATATATCTAAGCGTGATGATCCGTGAAATGGTGTCCAGTTCAGTTCCGGGTTCTCTTCATTGATCTCAAAAGGCGTAACGTGTAAAATTGCCTATTAGTATATAAAGAAAATTTGGCATGAGGTCCTTTGTAGCAAGTTCCTCCTATTCCCATTGATAGTAAACATTGCAGAGATTTAGTAACGTCAGTAACAATTTTTCATATTCTAACATTCCTTCATATCATTCTAAAATTTCTTCGTATTTTGACATTTCTTCATATTCTAAAATTGCATCATTCTAACATTTCGTATTTTGACATTTCTTCATATTCTATCATTTCTTTACATCATTCTAACATTTCTTCATATCATTTTCTAACATTTCATATTCCTCTAATATTTTAACATTTCTTCATATTCTAACATTTCACACATTCTAACATTTCTTCATATTCCAACATTTCTCAATTTCTTCTAAGATTTCTTCACATCTTTCTAACCTTTCTTCATACTATCACGGTAACACTTCTTAATAGATTTCTAACATTTTATGGACCGCTAATTTAACGTGCATTAATATTAAGTAGCTATAGAAAGTCTAACGAAAGAATATTAGATTTTTCATTAACAGTACCTATATATTGCAAAGATTTCTTCATATGTCTCTTGCATTTTATAGTACCATTTCATTTCTATCAAGCAGTAATGTCAGTGAAGAAAAATCCAGTATGAAAGTTTCCTAGTCTCCCTTTCCTTTTCTATCAACAGTAAACATTGCAAACCGTTCTTCTGATGCAATTCTAACGTTTTATACAATATTACACTGACGTTTCATTCTTAAAATACTAGAAACCACTTTTTAATAGAGCTCTAAGCATTTTGTGACAATTATTTTGACATTTTTTTTATATTATGTATTTATGAAACATTCTTAGCCTCTATAGTTTCAGCTTTCCTTGAACCTATAACCAAAGCATTCTTAGTTAGTCAAATGTTAGCTTATTTTTTTCTACTTATAAAACATTCTACCTTAGTTTAGCTTAATTTTTTTTCTCGAACCTAATATAAAACTATAATAAAATCATTCTTAGTTTCATAATATTTCGAATCTACTTATTTAGCATTCTACCTTAGTTCATCTTTAGCTTTTGTGAAATCCATAACACATTTTACATTATATAGTTTAGCTTCATCGTTTCTCGAATCTATTATCAAAGCATTCTTAGTTTAGTTTCATAAATTTTCGAATCTATATTTAGCATTCTACCTTAGTTAATCTTCAACCTTTTTCGAATCTATAAAACCTTCTACATTAGTTTAGCCTCATCTTTTCTCGAAACTACTTATTCTACCTTATTTCTTTTTCTTAGTCTACTATCTTATTACAGTTCTACCTTATATAGCTTTTCTTGAATCTTTAAAACCTTCTTCATTAGTTTAGCCTCATCTTTTCTCGAAACTACTTATTCTACCTTATTTCTTATTTTTAGTCTACTATCTTATTACAGATCTACCTTATATAGCTTTTCTTGAATCTTTTAAATCTTCTACATTAGTTTAGCTTCATCTTTTCTCGAAACTACTTATTCTACCTTATTTCTTATTTTTAGTCTACTATCTTATTACAGATCTACCTTATATAGCTTTTCTTGAATCTATTAAAACCTTCTACATTAGTTTAGCTTCATCTTTTCTCGAAACTACTTATTCTACCTTATTTCTTATTTTTAGTCTACTATCTTATTACAGATCTACCTTATATAGCTTTTCTTGAATCTATTAAAACATTCTATATTTCTTTAGCTTCATCTTTTCTCGACACTACTCACTCTACCTTATTCTTATTCCTTGTCTACTATCTTAATACAGTACTACCTTATATAGCTTTTCTTGAATCTATTAAAACATTCTACATTAGTTTAGCTTCATCTTTTCTCGACACTACTTACTCTACCTTATTCTTATTCCTTGTCTACTATCTTATTATTCTACCTTATATAATCTTTAGCCTTCCCCGAATCTAATACAAAAACATTCTCAGCTAGCCAATATAAACGCATTCTCAAGTTCGTCTAGTTTCAGCCTTTCTTGACGCCTTCACCCTTTCTTCAATTCGTCCATAACATTAGACGGAAAGAACCTGTGAGAGGGAAGGACAGGTGGAAAGAATGCAATTAGTAACACGAGAACCGGTGAATGAGAGAGAGAGAGAGAGAGAGAGAGAGAGAGAGAGAGAGAGAGAGAGAGAGAGAGAGAGAGAGAGAGAGAGAGAGAGAGAGAGAGAGAGAGAGAGAGAGAGAGAGAGGTGAGGAATGAGGGTAAGGCACGAATGTTATTTCTGGTTAATACAACACTCATTCGTCTGTGTAAATGCTGATTCATCCCCTGAGAGAGAGAGAGAGAGAGAGAGAGAGAGAGAGAGAGAGAGAGAGAGAGAGAGAGAGAGAGAGAGAGAGGAGAGAAGAAAGGATAGAAGGAAGGTTCAGATAGGAAAAGGGGGTTAGAAGAGAGAGAGAGAGAGAGAGAGAGAGAGAGAGAGAGAGAGAGAGAGGGTAGGAGAAGGATAGGAGGGGAAAGAAAGGGATAGAAGGAAGGAGTAGAGGGGAAAAAAGGAAGGAGTAGGAAAGGTTCAGAGAGAGAGAGAGAGAGAGAGAGAGAGAGAGAGAGAGAGAGAGAGAGAGAGAGAGAGGCTAGGAGAAGGATAGGAGGGGGAAGAAAGGGATAGAAGGAAGGAGTAGAGAGAAAAAAGGGGAGTAGGGAAGGTTCAGATAGGAAAAGGGGGTTAGAAGAGAGAGAGAGAGAGAGAGAGAGAGAGAGAGAGAGAGAGAGAGAATAACAAAGGATAGACAAAATATAGTTAGTCTAATGATGTTATACGGGGAAGAGAACTGAATATTGTCGTAAGAAAAATATAACCTCACAATTCACTTTTAGCTTACAAAGGGATTAAAGAAAAAAAATAAATATGAAGAAAAAAGTAAATAAAAACAAAAGAACATTACGTTAAATCAAATCTAATTCACTCCTTTCCACTCTTTCCGTTCTTTCCTTTTCCTTTCTTTCTAATTTCCTTTTTATCTTCCCTCTGTGCTGACTTCTATGTCAAAATTTATGTAAGAACGGAAAGATTTGGGCTACATACTACCTAACTACACTCTTACATTCTTATATCAATTTTTCTCTCATATACAAAGTCTCCTTGTTTTTATTTTCCTTTTTCTAATCCATAATTTAACTTCTTGCTTTCATTTTATCTTTTCTGTTCCCTTGTTCTTATAAATATATTCTCTATGTCTTTCTTTTCCTTTTCTTGCAATGCTTAATACTTCAGCTAACACAAAGGAGAGAGAATTAAAGGATTTTACATATTTACTCTTTTCTTGCAGGCATACAATTCTCTCGCTATGTTTTTATGGATATATTTTCTGTCTTTCTGTTCCTATAATTTCAATGCTTAAAACTTTTTCGAATACCATATGAGATTAGGAAAGTATTCATATATTAATTAAACTCGTATATATATATTTTTAGTTTCCTATTTCTTACCTTTCTTTTCCTTTCCCTTCCTTTCATATGTTAACTAATCTTTTATATAATTTTCCTATTCTCTATTTTTCTCCTTTTCTAATATACATAAATTTCCTTTCTTTTCCTTTCATATATTAACTAATCTTCAATATAATTTTTTCCTATTTTCTATTTCTTTCCTTTTCTCAACAGAGCATACAATTTCCTTTTTTTTCCCTTTTCTTCCATTTCTTTCCTTCTCTATTCATCTATTTATCTGTATCTATCTATCTATCTGTTTATCCATCTATCTGTCTATCTATCTACGTAACTATCTATCTATCTATTATCGATCTCTTTTCCTTTCTCCGGGGGTAATAAGCGAATAGGGGAAGAGAGAAAGGGAAGAAGAATTAAACCATACCATATAAATAATTCGTATGGAGGGGTAATAAAAGATAATTGGTCACGTGACATAACAGTGAAGAATATTGATTGCACTTCGATCTTACAACACACACACACACACACACACACACACACACACACACACACAGATGCAGTTGGCAGATTTTCTTTTTAGTTTTTTTGTTTCTTTTCACGTCTCTCTCTCTCTCTCTCTCTCTCTCTCTCTCTCTCTCTTTCTGTTTTTCTTAGTAACACAAGTCTCTTAAGTTTTCCTCAAAATGTTTAGCTTGGAGAGAAGTGTTTCCTTAGCCCCCTCTCCTCCTCCTCCTCCTCCTCCTCCTCCTCTTCCTCCTCCTCTTCATTCTCCTTTTCTTTCCACAAGCGTTCTATATTTCTCATTAATTTTTTTTCTCTCATTTCATCTTTCTCTTACTTTATTTTCTCTTCTTTTGTGTCATCAGTCTTTTTCCTTTTTAATATTTTTTGTTTTCCTTTTTTTCTCTTCCGGTTTTCTTTGTTGCCATTCTCCTCACTTTCATCTCATTTCCTTTTCATTTGCGTCTTTTTTCCTTTTCCATTTTTTTTCCTTTTGTTCCTCGTCCTCCTTCCTCTTCCTTTAACCTTCTTTCTTCCCTTAATCCATATTCACTCTGCATTCCTTTTTTTTTTTCTTTTTTTTTTCTTCTTCTTCTTTGTCTTCTTGTTCTTGTTCTTGTTCTTCTTGTTCTTCTTCTTGTTTTTCTTGTTCTTTTTCTTTTTCTTCTTCCTCTTCTTCATTATCTTCTTTCGTATTCCGTTCAGCAACAACAACAATTAGAGAGAGAGAGAGAGAGAGAGAGAGAGAGAGAGAGAGAGAGAGAGAGAGAGAGATATTGTCCTCGGTC